>NC_080672.1:139682838-139982838 GCF_030247195.1 Topomyia yanbarensis | reverse complement strand
TTCCACCTCCACACTAAGAGCTTCGATGACAGAAGTGCGGACGTGGGGCAAGGTGCGGTACTTAATGCCTTTCTTGATGATGACCGCAACACCACCCCCCCTGGAGTTGGTGCGATCAATCCGAACGGTGTTATAATCTGGCATCCAGAAGCTGTCACCAGATTTTAGGTGGGTCTCGGTGATTAGTCCCACGTCGATGTTGTGCCTGCGGACGAAGTCAGCAAGCTCGATTCTTTTTGCCCGTACAGAGCAAGCGTTCCATGTGACGATTGTTAGCGGTTTACACACCATACTGGATGATAAATTTTCCTAGCACTTGAATCTGCTCGGGCTTATTTCGGCACTTGCGAAGCGCACCGGTCATGTTGACGAATATTTCCATCAGTTCATCTGCAGAGAATAGATCGGGGTTGTTGTTTTGTGGTGTTGGTCTCCGGAATCCAGGGGGGAGGGGTGGAGATCCTTGCTCGGCGGAAGCACTAGGAGTATCTGGACGGAACGCAGATTGCACCTGCGAAGGTAGCGGCGGAAAATCAGTTGCACTGAAGACTGGAGCTTTTTCCTTCTTACGACCCGGTTGGTTGATGGCTGCAGCCTGCTTTCGAATGCGTTTGAACTCCTCTCGTTTCGGACACTGTTTGTCTGTACTTTGATGAGCACATTTGCAGTTGGCGCATTTAAACGGCGCAGTTTTGTCCTTAAGACAGTCAGACGTGGCATGATTTTTAGCGCAATTGTTGCAGCGTGGGTTGATGTTACAGTTGCGGGTACCGTGCCCGAAGTTAAGACAACGCTGGCACTGTGTTACGTCACGACGACCGCCACGATATGGTTCCCAGCGGATGATGATCGAGAATAAGGTACGGATTGCTTTCAGAGCGTTGAGCGTTACCGTTCCCTTCCGAAAGTGAACTAGGAAAAGGCTGTCCGGATACTTTTTATCCTCTTCGTCTTTTCTCGTCATCCGGAAAACAGCAGTTGGTTCTAGTTTGTACCGGTCCACGATTTCCCTTTCAATCGTTTTGACGTCAAAGCTTGGTAGACCCCTGATGACAACTTTGAAGAGCTTATCACCGGGAATGTCATGTGTGAAATATTCCGCTTTGGATTCCTGCAGAAATTTCACAACCAGGTCGAAATCATCTTTCGTTTGAAGCATCACCTTGGTTCCAATGCGCGTTAATTTATACTGTGCTTTTACACCCATAGCAGCGAAGTTGCTTACGAGCGTCTCAAGCGGCACTTTTTTAACCACCAATGGTGGAAGTTTAATCTTAACTGCATCCGGTACGGCAGCATGGTTTGGAGAAGGTTTCTGCGTGGTTGGAAGTGGGTCCGGTGGGGCAGTAGTACTGCAAATGCTGACGTCGTCAACCGAACCGAACGATGAACGCTCGCTTCTAGAGCGAACAGAATTTTGTTTCCTCTTTAGGCTGGCAGCCTGCTGCGATGAATCACTGCCCGACGATAGGTTTCCAGCGCCAGGCTTCTTCTTCCTCTTCGGCCTGTTACGGCCCTTCCCTTTACTCATTTCACGGGTTGAACGAACAAAAAGAGCGAATGTAAAAACACGTCTATACCGCGCGAACAAATAACGAACACTGATCGTGAACAACAGCATGCTGAGCTTTTATACCTGACTACAGCACAATGTAAGCTCGTCCTTTTTTGTGTTGTCCTCAATATGTGTTCTTCGTAGCTCCACCCCTTTGTTGCTCGACCACATATTTTTGATAAAGAACAAATTTAAAATTGTGTTTCCAATACGGAGGTTATCGAACACTCAGGGTAAAAAGAGTAATCTAATACGGCACCTTGGTAAAATGTTTGAGAATTGAAACCTTTTTTGAATGCGCCTAGTAAACACGAAACTGTAAACAAACACACAAATGATAACTTTTAATTTTGTGTCATTCTACGTGAAATCTACGATATTGTTCACAAGTAGCTCACTTGCCATCAAACGCTCTTGGCAAGCTACTTTCGGATGCTTGTAATAACCAAATTTCAATTCGATTCTTTGTTGATAAATGGCCCGTACCAAACATACCGCTCGTAAGTCCACCGGAGGAAAGCCTCCCCGCAAGCAGTAAGCAACGAAGGCCGTGTAAAAGTGCCCCAGTCACGGTTGGCGTTAGGAAGCCTAATCACTACTGAACAGAAACTGTCGCCCTGCGAGATATTCACAGCTATCAGCAATCGAGCAGGCCTAAATTGTGACCCAAAATAAACCACAAACCAACAAGTTCTTTTCAGGACCAGCCAATTATATTCCAGTAAGATATAAATGAAATTTTCGTTTTCCATTGCCTTACAACCTCTTTCCTCCCGGCTTGAATTACTACCAATCTTGATGATGCTGGGCGGCTGGGCACAGGCAGTTTCCATTATAGTGGAAAATTTAGGTTTGCGCGTTTTTCCCCCCCCCCCCCCGTTTTTTTTTTTTTTTTTTTAGCTGTGCTGTTTTCAAGGAAGTTGTAGTTGAATTCAAAATAAAATAGTTTACTTCTATTGTCAGAGGTGGACCTTCCAACGAAAACTAGTCTGGCTCGCTTGGAATCGAATTGTATGCACCAACCACTGCTTTCACAAAATCCGTTATTTCAGTAATTGTACATTCTACAGAATTAGTCAACTATTTCCAATCAGCGCAAAAATCGAAGGTTTTCATTCAAAACAACAGAAGATTTAGAAAACGTTCGATTTTTGTAAATTGAATCATTACACTAAACTGTCTGTAAATCACAAATAACTTTTGATTTTGTGCCATTCTCGTGAAAGCGACGGTATTGTTCACAAGTGGCTCACTTACTATCCAACGCTCTTGACAAGCTGATGCTTGTAATAACAAAACTTCAATTTCATTCTTTGTCGATAAATTGATGGCCCTGAAAAGGGCCTTTTCATTGGGCAGTGTTCGAAATTTACTTGGTGCTGGTGTATATGGTAACAGTTTTGGTGCCATCGAAGACGGCGTGCTTGGCCAACTCTTCTGACAGCAGCACGCGGACTGCGGTTTGAATTTTGCGGGAGATGCTGCAAACGAACTGCTGTATGCTGATGCTGGAAACGAACTGAGCGTGAGCAACAGCATGCTGAGTTTTTATACCTGAATACAGCACAATGTAAGCTCGTCCTTTTTTGTGTTGTCCTCAATATGTGTTCGTCGTAGCTCCACCCCTTGGTTGGTCGACCACATATTTTTGATAAAGAACAAAATTGTTTCCACTACGGAGATTATCGAACACTCAGGGTAAAGAGAGTAATGTAATACGGCACCTTGGCAAAATGTTTGAGAATTGAAACCTTTTTTGAATGCGCCTAGTAAAAATGTTTTCCACTTCACTCCAGTTTGTTTCTGACCATATTTGCAATTTGCGTACTGAAATAAATCATAATTTAGGGTTTAACCCAAATAGCTCTCCAAGGAGAAACAGTCCATGAAACAGAAAATGCAAACTTATTCTTTGAAATGATTTTGGTGGCCCTGAAAAGGGCCTTTTTTATAATGATACAAGTGAGTTCTACCTTTTCAACTTCCAAATCCATACAAAGTGCGTCCCTGCCGCTTCAGAGTATAGACGACATTCATTGCGGTTTTGCGCTTGGCGTGTTCAGTGTAGGTCACGGCATCTCGGATGACATTTTCCTGCACACCATCAGCATTCGTAGATTAAATCGGAGATGCATTTTACACCACTACGACAAGCCAGACGCCGAATGGCGGATTTTGTGATTCCCTGGATTTTATCACGAAGAACCTTGCGATGACGCTTGATACGGGAACGCAAACATGATACCGCTCATTGTACCGTCCGGACGAACATGTTGCTCGTGTGGCAAGCGAGCACCTACTGATACAAAACAAGCTCGCGTGACCTGTATATATAATATTCCCGTATGTAATGAAACGCTTACATGCCCCTTTTTGACGGCTCTGCGTGGGATATGCTGGCAAATTGCGCATTTTCCTCGCTGTTTCCGAAGGATTTTTTAAAAATCCTAGTTTTGGTTTATTTATAGTAGTCGCACTAATTACGAAATTTAATACGAAATACGTGCACAATTTTCCGATCAGATAGTGCAAAAATATTGCGATTTCGTCCAGTAGAACGGAAGATATTCGCATTTCAAACATGGGAAAATTTCTCAACTGAAATTTTTGAAACGGGACCCCATATTGAAACGTTAGAAGTATTCTACTTCAAAATAAAGACACAAATTTCATATTACCTCTGTTACAGGTCAAATGAGGAAACTTGAAGAATGCCTTGAAAGTATATTGTCATAATCACTCTATATGTATCAACAACTATGTGAAAAGGGAAGCAATGAATATTTATCACCATAACGAGTTTATCGCGATCATCAACAATCATGTGGAAATTGTTATTTTATTAGCTCCCATAGTCACTCGCTAATAGGTGTCACCCTATCCATGAATTTCCATGCGCCTGGTGCCACTCTTCCACCCACTCCACAGGAGAAAAGAACACCAATGAAAAGTACGCTATCACTCAAGAACCATCATCGTCACCGTTTTCCCCCCGTCAAACATAAAACGCACACTTTTTCTTTCCTTCGATGGCACGCCTGTCGTTGGATTTTTGTAGCTTTACGATTCTGTCTGTTGCGTGGATGGTGACTAGTGTAGTGAGGGACCTTCACCAACAGCAGCAACGGTTCTAGCCTGGCCGCAAAAACCATCAAACTGTTTCGCTCCTTCCTGATTTTCTCATTTCTATTGCTCGTTTCACTGCTCTGCCACCTAAACCCCTTCCCCAATCCACAGTAAACAGACTTGCGGCGTTGGTTCCACCTAAGCAACGCTTCCAGCGAATGCTAAAAATCATTCGCCGGCTCTGGTCTGGTCCTCCCTCCCGGCGGCGGCGGTCGTTGTTTCCCCTCGAATGGAAAGTTTGCCGCTCGAGTGTACATCTCGGTTGATATTTGATATCCCATTAAATCGACTGAACGGTACGAGTGTACACTCGTTTCGGCGATCCTGCTGTATGGTTTGGTACTACACTGAAGTATGGCCGGTATAACGAACAGACGGAAAGTTTCTCTCTCTGGCACAAAGCGAGAGCCCAACCTCACATGCATGAGCGAAAGTGAGATAGCATTGGCGCTCGGCTGACGCATATCCTACACATATTAAGATCGACTAGAACTCAGTCACTCACTTCGCAAGTACTCACACGTGTTTCGGTGTGTGATGTTTATGCGAGAAAACTTCAATCGTTGCTACGGCTAAACACAGCTGAGTTTTGTGTATGCGTAGGAAACGAGCACGTTTCGGTATAATTCGACGATCGCACACGTGCTACCCCCGCATTGCAGCTCTATTTTGCATGGTTACCACCACATACCCAGTTGATCCATCTTTGGATGGTAATATAGACACAAGCAACATCGTTAATTTGTAAGTGCCGAACAATACATTATACTACTCTATTATGTGTTGTCATTTCTCGAAGGTCCAGTTTTCGCTCTTGCATATATTACCTATTTGTGTTGTTTTATGTTATTGCGTTATGGTTTATGTTCTGAAATTAGCGTATCGTATTGTTTGAACTTCGCACTGTGTAAGACAGAATTACAAAACAAATTATTGTATGTACGTATGTACACACTCCTTTTTATTTTTTGGACATTATTACAGATTCCAAAACGAGATTATAATATAATGCCGATATACGCATAATTGTCCCATGTTTATAGGGAATACCATATTACATAGGACAAGTATACACTTAACGGCAGTATATATGTATAAAAAACGAAATCACACTAAACAAACATAACACGCGAATCATTTTAGATGTTAAAAAGTAAAACATTTTGTTGTTTAGGTAGATCCCTTTAACTGTTCCGATGTTGCAGATCTCTATCTTACAACATTATCTTTCTGGTAGTCCTGGTTTTAGTGGAAAGTTCTAATATTATTATCGATTTTTTCTTCTTTCCAGCACCGGCGAATCAGACAAACAGCACCTGGATTCCTCGAGTGATTCGGACATGGACGGTCCCAGCCTGGGCATGCACGGTTCCAACAGTGGCTCGCAGCATGGTATGGGAGGAAGTGCGAGCCAAGTGATGCACCTCGGCCCAGGAATCCAGAGCGGTAGCATCCCGGGAAGCGGCGGCCCTCTTTCGGGACCATCGGGACCAGTTGGCGGTACTGGGCTCGGTGGGCTTGGTCTCGATCATCAACCGCAGCCTCTGTCGACGAGAAATAGTAACTTGATGAATATCCCGGCCGGTAGCAATAAAGCGCTCGGGCAGCTGTCGTCCAGTTCACTTACGGCGGCCTATTCGCACCTTTGGGATCGAAGTAACGTGATGGGATCGATGCCGATCTATGATATTGGAGAGTATCAGCATTTATGATTTTGAGTAGCAGGGTACGACAGCGGGAGTAAGTAATGTGGCTTTCTATGTGAGTGTGGAGAGTGGCAAATGAAGTCTCGGTACTTGATCGGTTTGGCTGAGATGCCATCAGAGATACTAGTTTTTTTTCTGAATTCCACAGAGTGATGGGCTTGTTTGTTTCGTTCTGATAATTGGCCCGCGTTAAGCCATACCGACCTGAGCGCCATGATTTTTTCTGGTATTTTTCAAACAAAAATTATTTTTTTGATAACTTACCATTAACTTAGAAAGTTCAGGGACACTAATTATCTTACAATTACTGTTAGAGTTCTCAAAAATTATTTGATGTAGGTGTTACTAGCATTACATTGAATGCGATTGCATTTTTAAGCAGGTATCTCAAAATGGCGCTTAGTACCCTTTGGCTTAACACAGCCCAATTATACTTGAAACAGAACTGACATTTGCCAAGTTCTATTTTTTTATTTCGACTATAAGGGGTCATTCACTTCTTTTTCAGGTTAGAAAAATATCTTACTCTATATGCGGGGTTGGGAATCAAACCCGGGTGAGCTGCGCACAAGGTAATCAATTTACCAACTACGCTGTGCCCGTCCCTTCTTTTTAATTAAACTGTAGCGATCGTGACCTTTTTTTTTCTTTTGTACCGAATGTCTTTAATTTTCTTAATGCATGAATGAATTTAAAGAATAATGAATGTAAATTCAATTCGCATACAGTCTGTCGCCAACGGCAACGCCAATTGCTAGCGATTTAGAAACACACCAACATGAAATGGACATAATCCTTGAAATTTTTTAATCGAGTTCACGTCTATAATGTTCTCTTTTGTTACTGTATTTGTCACATCATATCAGCAAAGTTATTAGATTGGATTAGATGGAATTTGCGCGCTTTTTCACCCGATTTTTTAGCTGTTTACATATCTTTTTAAACCAATTTTTTTATTCGATTGTATCATTACGCGTTTATATCCGTTCTCGTCTTATCATTTTTGAATGTGTCATGGATTTGACTTGATTATTTTGCGAACTTCGTCGCATCAGTAACTGACAGGACGCCAACGGCTAATTTTTTCCGATTAGCTGATCTCAATCTTTTGTAATCGTTTTCGATACAATTATTTTTGGCGCCAAAGAATTGAAAAACTAAAAATAAGTTCGATTTTCGTATTTTGGTACCGCATATATTTCAGACTCTTGCTTGCGGATCGTCACTATATCAGCGGAATAAAACGCGAACTATAACGCTTAAATCACTACAATTTCTTATCAAAGGGTGAGTCGATGCCACACGTTCAAACATGTGTAACTCTTTTTCATACTTGACCGAATTGAACCAAATTTGGTGCAGTTTCTCTTTAGGGATCATCCATAAATGACGTAGCATTATATGGGAAAGGGGGAAGTTTTGTGTTTTGTGATGATGTGTGACGACAGGGGGGTAGGGGGTCATGTCATGTTACGTAGCTTTTTTGAAGGGGAATAACTAACATAGTTTCTTTATTTTTTTTAAATTTTAAGGAGACAAGGGGGGGGAGAATTACCGTCAAGCTACGTAATTACCAAGGGGGGTATTTTGAGGTTTGTGACGAAATGCTACGACGGGGGAGGGGGGTGTTAAAAATCACGCAAAAAATGCTACGTCATTTATGGATCGTCCCTTAGAGTGTATTGTATCACGTTCTTATTAAAATTTGTTGGTTGAGCAATATTCTCGATAACCGTAACAATATGGATATTTTTGGAACGGATTTGACATATAGATGATGAAAATAAATCTTTAAAACCATTTAGAAATCCAAGATAGCGAATTCTGGTCGAGCAATATTCTTGATAATCCTACTAACAAGTATTTTTAGAACGGACTTGACGAGTAGATAATGGAAATGATAGTTTGGTGCCATCTTGGAATCCAAGATGGCGACTTCCAGTTGAGCGATTTGTCTATTTTTGAAATGGACTTGACGAGTAAATTACGCAAATCGATGAGTGCCGTTATTTTGAAGACCATGATAGCAACTTCTGGTTGAGCAAAATTTTCTATAACCATATCATCACTAAACAGGAATTCGCCATCTTGGATTTCAAATTAGCTTCAGACATCGAATTCCGTCATGTACTCGTCAACCCTATTCCGAAAATACTCATACTCTTGAAATTATAGAGATTTTATCTAAACCGGAAGCCGCCTTCTTAGACTTTAAAATGGCTTCAGGCATCAATTTCCGTTCGGGGCTGGCAATACACTTTTTTACTCGAGTGTGTAGTAAGATTCGAAGAGATTTCTATCCGTAGTGACGAAAGTTCAGACATGGCGTGTGTAAGTGAAAATGAATACAGTGAAAACCCGTTTTTATCAGCCCCTAATTTAGTCAGCTTTTCGACCCGATTTCATCAACCAGCCAGGGTTATGAGGTTATGTATATGGAATAATGTTGAATATTTTAACAGCTTCGGTTTATAAATGAAAATAAATAAATATGTTCTGTCGCTGACCCCATTTTATCAACCAAAGATACACCAAAGGGGCTGGTAAAAACGGGTCTTCAGTGTATTCCTGGATAATAGCAGGGGGCTATTGGGAAACATCTTTCATAACGTGCTGAATGACCGACGGCTCAGCGAAAATGTGTTTGTTGGTTATTGATACTTCAAATGCTCCACAGCTAAGTACAAATTGCTCCATTCTGTTAAATTTCGTTGCATTAATTTTCCGTTCCCTCTGATACAACCTTCTTTTCGCGGGTGCTAATGTCGGTTAATGGGAAGGTATCTCCAACGACCGACATCCCCTCAGGCTCAATGGAGATCGATTTTAATATATCTACGATGGCAAAAATATTGCCGATAAGTCTCCTTTTCGATACAAATTATATCCATCTAATACAGCCGGCCCCTGGATGGTTTACTTCCGGACCAAAGATAAACCATTTAACATAATCGATATATGCGTATTCTAACTAAACAACCCTCGGCCGTGCACGAAGAAGTATCTTGTATACGTATCCGCCCGGGAAGTAGAGATTGATGGTGTAATCTCCGACAGGAACGTTAATTGCGAAGTATGGGGTTGGCTCCTTCAAAAACCCTTTGCTTCAGTCAGCTAAAATTCTGGTTTGCAAGCAATTGCGTTCAACAAAAATCGTGGAGTACAATAAAACAACTCATTTTGAGCCTTTCGCCAGAATAACTCTTCCAAACTTTGTTTGCCTTTTTGTGCCAAGGGGCATAAAATGCCGTCGTTGCAAACAATTGGGCCTACAGCTATATATTGTAGAAACAAGGCACGATTTGGAAACTCCGGAGTTAATCATGAAAAGTCTTCCTGCTGGTGAGGGACTCTGCATGATTTCTCGACATATCCCGCATATAAATTATGCGGAAAAAAAATTGAAACATTCTTTTTGGGAACGCTCAGAGAAGAAATGCTAAAGAGGGCTACTCTACCGACCATGCTTAATTTCTACACTCCCTTGCTCATTAAAGAGCGAGAGTCATTTTCTTTCTTAAGATTCCTCGTAAAGACCTGAAAGTGTCCCTGGAAAGGTGCTGTGCCAAAACCGAAGTAAGTGGCTACTGGTCTCGGAAATCTTAGAAACTACCAAGAATTTCCACATGAGACATAAAAAACTCCAAGTGTCCTTATATTTCAGTCCCTATATTTTTTCCCAGCATTGTGTAAAACCTGGTTAACTTCCGACGTAGATCTTCCACAATTTTAACATTATTTGCCAGGCCGAGAAAACACTATGGATGAGCGGATGCAAAATATGCTATTCCATTAATCGGATCAAACTTTGCTCGGTACCAGGTACTAAAGTTGTCGCTTGTCAAGTCTGAATAAAAGGCAAAGACTTATTGGCATTGTTTTCATATACATCGCACCTCGGCTGATTCTAGAAGACTTCAACTCCCACGGTATGCCACGGGGTTGTCTGACAAATAATAACCGATCTATCTTACTGCGTTATATTTATGACAATTTCAATATGGCTATCTTGAATACGGCAGAAATGACACGAAGCAATCGAGTAAATACAAGAAATTCCTCCGGTGGAAGCGTACAAGGTTTTGGCTGGCTTGATTCTCGACATTGCAATTAAGGGACAGACGAAACGAGTACCCTGTGCGAATAACCGTGGACGGTTTTCCACTCCACGGTGGGCAAAGATTACACAGTATTGTATGCGAAAAGGTCCTATAAAGATATTTTAAACGTCGAATCGCCCGAATATATACGACCTTTGAAACGCAAATGAAAAACTTGATGAAAGCTGAAAAACGCGGTTATTGACACCAGTTTGTCGACGGACTAACGAAAGAAACAATGTTTCGTCTGATGGCCAGCCCCTACGTTGCGACTCAACCTTTGATACACGGAATACAAGAATTCGCGATGAAATTATAATGCTATATATAAACGTAATGATTGTTCTTTGAACACACAAATTTATCTGACAGCAAAGATGCTAGCGCTAAGCATTGTTGTGCGCATGTCACCGTAACATTTGTCAGATGATGACAGCCATGCAATGCTTCTGTGCGAATGATTATAACAGTAGTGGTGAGGGCAATCATGCAAGAGGCTGTACTGCAAACATTCACAAAACTGATGGTTTTATTTTTACCTTTCAACAACTATGTCCACATCGTCACAGTTCAAAAGAGGCTCTCCGTTCGATGGAACCTGGAAAGTATTCCTTGTATTTCCTGTGGAAAACATGGGAGTGCCTGAGTACTTTGACTGAAAAAATCATGCCCAATTATCCTAGTTTGATTTCTTTCGCATTGCTCCATTCCAAGTAATGAGAAGGCGGACGCCTAGGCATTGGAAGGTGATATTTATGAAAGATCGCGTGGCTTCAACGAGTTTTTCAGTATTTCTTGTCAAAGGACGCTCGAAAATTGGCAAATTACATGGAACAATGGAAAGTTTAGGAATTCCAAAGGTATCAGCAAATCTTGGTTTAAGGGGATGGATAAAGGACGTGAATTCAGTCAGATGATATCTCGGGTCGGGTTGAATGCGCATTAGACCGGCAACAATTTTGATTTTTTTTTATTTTATAACGAATAACTTTGTTGAAGATCGCATATTAATTGGAGGTTCCCCTAAAAAGTTATTTAACTTTTAAGACTAACCAATCTTAGAAAATTCCTATTCTAAGCATGTGCAAGAAAGAGAGGCAACACATATCTTTATATGAGAATATCTTTTTACTGCATCGGATCAATTTGCAGTCTTCGGCAATGTTGATCCTTAAGCTATATAGCTGCAGATTTTGGAATGCACAAGATGATACTGTCATTTTGTACTGAATTTATTGTTCCAATTGTATATTTTGCATATATTTTCACATACAAAATTGAAAACTCTTGTCAGTGAATTGGAGTTTTCGAAAAAAGCTCATATTTGACAAGTGGCATGTGAAGCCAATTACCGTTTGATTTAACAGTGTTCCGAAAAATGTCAAAATTGTTGCCGGTCTAATGCGCATTATCAGCGTATTGGGGTCGCGGAGAGCGGTCTCTGTGTTTATGGTGACGGTTATCGGAACATTAAACCTGTTGTCTGGTCGTGCGCCTAATGTTCTGGCGCCAGAACGCCGTTAAACGAATTACTTCGGCCTTGTTCCAGTCCGAGGTGTGCTGGCTATTCGCGATCTACCCTATATGTTTCTCATATATACATATTTTTAAACTCGATGAATACCCTAATTTAGTTATCTTTTCTATTAGTTGATATACTAACAACTATCTCAGTGACGAGCAAAGAATGCGGTTAATCAGCATTGAGTTCATCTAACCCGAGACACATGCAGATGCTCCATGACCGCGTGTCGTTTCCAGAATAAACTGGAAGGACACATTGTCAAAAGTACCTTCAATATCTAGGAATACTATATTGCTATATTGTTTGAGCGAGAAGGTTTTTTCAATGTTGTAAAAACATCGTGAAACAGAGTGATCGTTGATTTCCTACACTGATATGCATGTTGCATTTTGTGCAGTGGATATTCAGTTCAGTTCAGAGCCTCTCAGATTGATATCTAAGCTGCCCCAAATAATGTGAAGAGCGTTTGCATCACTGCCGACAATGAGCGCAAGCCCATTTCTGCCACAATTCGATACAACGCTTTTGAAATCATCAGAAGGATATGACTCGCTATGCGGCAGATGTGCTGAACAATATATTCACTTTTTGTATAGGTCAAAGTAACTGTGACTGCACAGATATCGCGAATTGTTAGCTCCGGTATAAAATACACGTCGATAACCATATTTGCAAGAATGAAATCACGAGGAAATTCACGTGGGTCATGTCATGCCTGTCTTGTAGTAAGCAATGAAGGCAGTGTTAAGTAACTTTCCAATACTTTCCATACCATCACCACAACAACTAGAGGACACCAAGCAAGTTGGCATATAAATACACGCAGCCAGCCATATCAGGTTTAAATGGTGTAACCTGCCAGGGTAACAGTTTAGCACTGGGTGAAAATATACCTATTCGTGCGTACTCTCTCCATAGAGTGTAATGTTTACGTTAAAGTTATGCTCATCGCTGTTCCATACCGTTCACATTTAGTTTGTAAATTTTGTATAGTTTCGCGTTTGTGAACGGTTTTGTGCGTTCAGATAGGTGTAGTAAATTTTGTTTTATGTTTGTATATAAGAAACATTGGGTTTAGACAGGTCACCGCTCTCCTCTCGCTGCAAAAGTGATTGCTGACTACACGGTTAAATAAAACAACCTGCAGAATAAGTTCTTTTAACTTACTTTTGAGTTGTGCGTCGCTTTCGCACTTATTAGTGTTGTCAAAAACAGAACGAGAGATTCGACTCAGTCGAGGTATTCCGTGGAGGAAGGTACTTTTGAGTTTTTTGGGGTATACTCAAAATTAGGTAAATTCAACTTAAATTTGAGTATAAAAAACCTATCAATGAGTTGTAATTTTTGCCGTGGTTAAATGGAAACTACCTTCAACACGGTTTACCTAATTTTAAGTTTCCCCACGATACCACGAGATTGAGTCAAAGGAACTCAATTTTAGGTAGTTTTTCATTTCCGTGAATGCTGTACCATACAGGAGCGGATCCAGAAAAAAAATTCGGAGGGGGTCCGAAATTTTGATTTTGAAATGTTCACTGTACAATACGTAATATGTAATACCCTCATTTAATTAAAATCAATTTTGGTGGTCAAATCTTGTTTGGAATGTTTTTGAATTTAGAATAAATTTGAAATAGAAAATATTTTAAAATTTCTGAAGAAGTTAAAAAAAATGGGGGGGGGGTCCGGACCCCCAAGACCCTCCCCCTGAATCTGCCACTGGTACCTTAGCGATGACAGCTATGTGCCGGTGCGTTTGTGGTTGTTTGGTCGAGTGAAAGAGGAGATAGTAGGACCCAGGAACAACTTGACAGATAGTGCTTGTTTCATATATGTACCATAGATTTGAAGGTGGAGCTAGTATGCCTTCTCTGTGCGAGCACCGCGAATAACGAAACGAAAAAGTTTCAAGAGAAAAGCGTTGTTCATTACGTGTGTTATGAACGCCGTCAATGCGGCTTTTGTGTGCTTTTATCAGAATTCTTGCATCAAACCGGTAGTGCTCGGTTTCAGTAAGAATGCTGCCAGGAATGTACAATTTTGTTCGACTCCTGTCAGAGTTTTGTTCGACTTTTGCAATTATTCTGTCCGGAAGATATTGCGGTGGTATTGGTAATGATCCCTTCAGAATTATTCTGACATTTTACTCCAGTTTGATAGGAACCTAACGGAACGGCATCTACTGGATGATTTCATGCCTGGAGAAATGTTGATTCGATCCGGAAGATTTTCGGAAATTCCAATACAGTCGTGATTCGCTAGTTGAGCCACACCTCTTTCCAACTAACGAATTTGGTTCGTTAGTTTGACAGATGGCAAAAACTCTCCAAAGGAGACGTTAGTAGTGTAATTGCATCTATTGACATCTTTATTAATTATCAGGTTGATTGTCAAAGTAAATTTGACATAAGATTTTGACATTCAGATGCTTTTAATTTGGACCATGGTCCAACTAGAAGAGGTCTTACTAAAAAGCGGTCCAGTTAAAAAGTGTCTAACCAGCGAATCACGACTGTACAAGTGGAAGTGGCTCGATTTTGAAAGTCATCTTGAATTTCCGAATCGAATTTATTTTATTTTGTATTTTTTAAATTTAAAATGGAATCAATGTTTCTGTTTAGGTATGGCGGAATGAGAACAGCTTCTAATTTGAACAGTGAAATAAATTTGATGATAGATATGCTTAAATTGTTTATTTTTACAGATATGGAAAATAATAAATGGGATGCGCCTTTTTCAAATTTTGCTTCATTCGAGCCGCCATGACATCACCAAATCACAAAATTTGCTTATGAGTTCAATACATGGGAGCTGTCAAGTTGTCCCCGGGCTGATAGTGACGGACCGCGAGCAAGAACAGACGTCTAGAATATTTATTTTGCTTTCGGGGCAGTTTTGCGCCACCGTAACTGTGGAGTTTAGAGCGCGCGCGTGACAGTGAAAACCCTGTCGAAAGGTGCCGGCCCGTAGTCCGGGTGCTCTTTGTTCTGTGGTGCCGGATTGCCACCAAGAGAAGCTAAGCGTAAAGGAGTTTTCGCTTCCCCGGCTAACCGTTAAGGATCCGACGCACCCGCCCCTCTCGCTGTAAAGGATTAATGGTAAGGGCAAAACCAAAAATGCTCCGCGACTGGCTGCCATATTTTAGTACCTCCAGCCATCAAGTGCACCTTGACTTAGGAACTCCTGTTTCCAGTTGCCTTCTACGATATAGAAGCAGGAAACCAGTTGCTCACCTCTTGGCCGGATGCCACACGGCCTATGGGCTGGTTCGTCTGTACGCATCGAAATTTTATAATCGGAACCCAGCAACACTTCACCGAACTACCATCAGCTGAAAGCCTACAAAAATCCGGAAAAATAGTACTGGTTATCGGCGAAAACTTTCGGCGCATAGAGCGAACGTTCCGCTGCGTAATGCCGCATACTGGGGAGTTCGCCCGGCTCTTCCCAGGCTCCGTTTGTCATTGACAATAGCACGGGTCGCATGACGCTAAGGAATTGAGATTCTATGTTTGGTGTTTTTTTTCACCGCGATAGGATATCCATAGTGTAATTTTTAACTGGTTAAAACAACCACTACCAACACCACACTGCTTATTTAGGCTGTTCGAAGCAAGAAGCTGACATTAAAGGGCAGCATCCATGAATGGCCAAACAGTTCGTGTTGAGTGGCAGCTGCGGTAGTGTGTGATCTCGCTTTAGAGGCAGTGTACGACCGTTGTCGCCAATGCGATAATCATGTGTTATACCTGGGACATCATAATAGCCCAGATATAGCATAAGGGTTTGTGCATTGGGCCGGAGTTCCATGGGTTGCAGGTTAGAATCCTGCCTCTGGGGGGATTTTTTCACATAATTGCTTTCGTTTAACTCACCATTTCAATCTGTTTTCCCCGTTGGATATCACCAAAAAGTGATTACTATATTCTTTCACCGAAAATATCTTACCCCTCCCCTGAAGTAGTCTTCTTATTAGCTTCAATTTTTTTTCTTTGTTTCAATCGATAGCGTTATTATCTACTAATGTTTCAGGGTATAGCTGATTTACATTTCATGCCTGTAAGTTTTCTTTGTTTTTTTTTCTTCTATAAACTTCACAGCCCATTTTATGAAAACCACGATTACAAAAAACTGTTAAAGCTATGTATACAAGTCAACACTGTTTTTCATGTTTTATTTCTCTCTATGGAGAAAAATTTGGGTGAAAACCCAGATTGATGTTTGTACTCACCTCATACCGACAATGAGTTTTGCTCGCTATCGTTAGTACGACTCCGAACTCACATCAAATGTCAACTGTTTCAATGCTGTGGACTCAGACATAATACCGTTAAAGTTTCCGATTCTTCAAACACCCACATATATCATGCCGAACAGTACTCTCCGTAGGTTTTGTTTTTGAGTTGACGATAAACGATTAGACCAGTTCTCATATAGCTGCAATCTCATACGGTTAGGTTTATCTATTGAAAGGATAGCGTTAGTCCACTACTAAACTATTATACTCTGATTTCTTTAGGGTGTAGAAGTTAGTCTTAGCTATGTATATTTTAATTCTGAACAACGGTTCCGAAATCATTAGAACAAAATATTAGCGTTAAATTTAATTAAAATGTAAAATGCAATAATTAATCAAAAAATCACTTATCTAATTATATATATTCGGCATTAAAAGAATTTCTAGTTAATTGTTGAACACACAAAAAGAAATCCCATCATCCCATTTGACAAACTTACCGAGAGCCCCTGATGAAAGGAAGGGCCGCCAACAACAAAGCGATCTTGTTGGCACATTTTCGAAAAACAAAATGTTGGTGGGTTGGTAAGTATTTAACTGATTCCCACAAAAGGTTCCTATAGATGATATTCGCCCTACCCGCAATGAACTGTCAATCACGGAGAAACGTGTGGGGCATAATAACTTCACACAGTAGGCACGTGAATGTAGAGCACCAATCTGCAGTAATGCAACGAAAATCATGCTGAAGCGATGTTGCAAAGGTAACTAGAATAATGAAGAGGTTTGCAAGCGGATTTCCCCTAGGTAGCGATTTATTAATTCTCTTGTTGTAAATATCCAGCTGGGAAGCATGCTTTTCAATTAGTTTGGGGTGAATTAATTTGATGAAAATCATGGTGGGAATTCTCGTTGATTCAACTAGTAGAATGATTATAAATAGTGACCTACCAGCCAATAGTAACCAGTAGCATCCAATTATGTCTTTTTTACAGAAGGTTACTATTTCATAATATTTATTTATAAATATAGTTCTCATTTACTTCTCATCTTGGGCTGATTGGTTCAAAAAATTTAATGATATGGATAGGTAGGTATGGCTTTCGCAATGTCTATATGATACAGCAGCTATGTTGAAAGGATTGGGAATCATCATACCCATAAGAGTAATGAGCTATGTGGCCACGTGGCGGTGTCAAATTATGATATTTACACACGATATAAACCCATTGAGAGATGAGTCCGAGAACAGGTTGTGCACGTGAACGTAGTAGCGCACACTAAAAAAACTTAACACGTTTACATCATGTGCAAATCTGTTGAATTATTTCAGTCCACAAAAACATGAAATGCACACGGTTGTCCCTTGAATATCCATTCGAGTGTGGGAAAAACGGCTTTCAAATAAAATTCATGCGAACATGGTGTGAAAAGCACATCAACATGATAAGAACTACCATTTACTGAAATTTCCAAATGAATTACATGTGAATCTCACTTTGTTTTACTTATAGATTTCATTGGCAGAAGAATCGGTGAAATCAATTGTTTTACATGCACTAAATGTTTTCCATGCGAAAGTCATGTGGAAAGTTCAGATTTTACGACTCAATAGCATGTCGTATTCACGTGGAATTTGTTTCAATTTAATTTGAAACACCACATGAAATGATTTTTAATGGATTTTCATGTGAAATTCAAAGGGAAATCATTTCTTTTACTATTTAATGAGAACGTACATGAAAGTGATGTTTAATTGCATATGGTTTTATCGTGTCGATTATTTCCAGTGCATAGTTTCTACACACTTAGAAAAAAAAAAATGAAAATTACATTTGACGTAAACAACATTGCGATGTATTTTCCTGTTTAATAATGAAATTTTATATGTTTTGACATGTGAAATAAAATTTTGATGTAGAACTCAGTTGTATGGAGATGGAGAAGTGTGAACAAAGCGCATTTTTACATGTTCTTGAATGTAAATTCAAGTGAATTTGGATGCTCCCTTTATGTGCATCTTGCGAGATGTAAATATTTTTAAGTGTGTACTTATACACACCTAGACAAAATTGTGTAAATTTACGTCTCTTGAACCATATTCGTGCATCAAAAATGGCATAGTTTAACGTTTGATTTTAATTTTACATGACGTTGAATTTCATAAATAACGTAATCTTACTCCAAATATGGCGTTTATTTTAAATGTTGACAAGTGCAATTTTACAGCACTGTGCATAAAAAGTATTGCTTTCATGTAGAATTAAACGGAACACAGTAAAATCTCGTCATTTCGTGAATTACGTGTTGCTAAATTGTGTCATGTTTGAAATTATGTCAACGATAAGATTCATAATTTTTTTAGTGTGTAAGGGGCGAACACGAAATTATTGCGACACATTCAACAGGGCATAACTTTTTTACCATTGGGTAAAAATCAACCAAATTTTGCACACTTTCTCATTGATGTGTATTCTTTACATGCTGTCAAACTCGAAGTCGTGTTTTTCGATTCAACGAAAATGGAGGTGAACCAACGCGAGTCGAGAGAACAAATTCTTTCCAAACACCTGGAATTTCCTGACCTGTCGCACCGGCAGTTGGGAAAAATGTTGAACATTCACCATTCAACCGTCTCCAGAGTGTTGAAGCGGTTCCAAGAGCGGTTGACGTTGGACCACGGCAAAGGAGCTGGAAGAAAACCGGGACCGGAGAACAAAAAGACGGAGGGAAAGGTGAAGCGGATGATTAAAGCAAATCCCAACGTCTCAAGCCGTGATTTGGCTAAAAAGATCGGCATTTCGCAGAGCTACGTCCAGAATGCAAAGAAGAGAGCTGGACTACATACTTACAAGGTACAGAGCTTCCCAAACCGCGATGAGCGGCAACAATCGACGGCTAAAACTCGGGCACGGAAGCTCTACGAGAAGATGCTGACAAAATATGGCTGCTGTGTGATGTACGACGAAACGTATATAAAAGCCGATTTTAAGCAAATTCCGGGGTTAGAGTTTTTCACCGGCAAGAGCAAGTTCTATGTGGACGACAAATTTAAGAAGAAGAAAATGTCGAAGTTCGCCTCCAAATATCTCATTTGGCAGGCCATCTGCTCTTGCGGACTGAGGAGTGAGCCTTTCGTGACAAAGGGCACAGTAAATGGCGAGATCTACAAATCTGAGTGCCTCGAGAAGCGCCTTTTGCCGTTCTTGCAGCAGCACGACGAAGCTCCGCTATTTTGGCCAGATTTGGCATAATGCCACTATTCTAAAAGTGTCATGGAGTGGTATGAGGCCAATTCTGTCCATTTTGTTCCAAAGGACATGAATTCGCCAAACTGTCCGAAGCTGCGCCCGGTGGAGCAGTACTGGGCAATGATGAAGCGGGAACTTCGGAAGAGCAAGAAGACAGTCAAAGACGAGAAGGACATGTTAAGAAAATGGAAAAAAAAATGAGAAACTGGTACCGGATGACACTGTAAAGACTTTGATGGAGGGCATCAAGCGAAAATGCGTTTAATTTTACACTCAAGGCTCCATCGATTAACTTTTCTTTTGATTTTTGAAGTAAATATATGTATAAAACTACCCTAAAATTTTGGTTTGATTTAAAACATTATAAGAAAATTGGCATCACATTTTCGGTGTCGCAATAATTTCGTGTTCGCCCTTTATGTACGCACGAAATTCCAGTTGTTTTTCTCATGCTTCTTCCGTTTGTTGACAACCATCGAACAATTTTTGTTTAATCGATTTCGAAGGCGGGAAAAGAAGGATGAGTAAAACAAATGAAACAACAATTTCGAATATACAATTGTATTCAAATCAGTTATTTCGGTATTTATGCAAGTCTACAAACTTCGGATTTTATTATGCTTTCGGTAATAGCAAATGTTAAAACATATTCTGCAGATTACTGTACACTCCAAATTGTTGTGGACACGGAACTAAGCTTTTGAAATCACATCAAATAATCCAATCTAATAGGAGCAGGGCCGTAGCGTGGTCTTTTGGCGCCCTTGGCACAATCTTAGATTTGCGTCACTTTTATGTTCACTTTGTTTTTTTTTTTTAGTTCGACTTTCAAACAATAATTTGTGTACCGTTAGATGAGGGAACATTGATCATTTTTTCAAAATAACTTTCGAATAATTAGCAAGGGACTGGAAGGTGATGTATATTTTTCAATATTAAGAGCCATAGTACTCAAGGGAAAGCAAGGAGTTTAAGGGAGAAAATTTAGAAAAGTGTGGAAGGGTCATATGAGCTAACTTACTCATACTTACTTTACCTTGCCACTCATAAGTTCATTCGTGTCGTCCTCTTGTAGAACCTATAGTTACTATATTCATAGTTAGGCGGAGACACTGAGCGGAGCCAATTGAACATGTCAAATGGCGGAGCCAATCGACTATGACGTCACATAACATGTTCTCTTTGGATGTATATGGAAAAAGTATTGTGATTATGGTCATAATTATTTTACTCTTTTCTTGTGTTATCGAGTAGAAACGAAAAGAACAAGATTTTTTTTTGTAACGCAAAGAGATATTCGCACAAGTATGAAATCATATCATCAGATCTTCGAATTGGTTTTCCATTCGTACATGTAAAGTTCTTACTCACGACGACAATGAAATCATTAAGCTAGAGCTTGAACATTGGCATGGGTTGCCAGTGTTTTCTTCCTGGAATAAGAGCTACCAGTTGTCCGGCTTTTGTGTCCGCCTAATTCTATATATAGGAAATCTAGTAGAACCTGTAGAACTCAATTGAGTTCTACAAGATGACGACACGAATGAGCTCATGATGAATGAAGTACATGTTTGACAATTCTCGGAGATTTGCTTACTTCGTCAGTTGCGTGAGTTCGAGTGCAACTGGTGCTCATCTATTTCATTCGAACTCACGTAACTCCCATGTAAACAAACAACCGAGAATTGTCAAAACAAGTTCATCCGGCTCATTTTGTGGGGTTATGTCGATTGCTGTGAAACCAGCCTCCTGTCAAGGACGACGTCTCTGTACAGCGAGCATCACTGCCATGAAAATCAAAACATTAATTTTGAATCGAATGATTAAAAGCTGTAATTAGTTACTAAATGTCGATTTTCTGAAAAATATGGTATCAAATCATCCTACAAGATGCAAGACGTCGTGTGGAACGCTTGAATATCGTGTATAGTGCCGAACATAATTCTTTGTTTGGGGCTTTATAGCTATAACGCCCCATATATGTTGGTCGCTGTCAAACGCCATACACGCTCATCCAACATAACTGAAAAGTGAGTGGCCAGCCACTCAATTTCATAAAAAGTGCACATAGTCAAAAGGAGAGTTTTTCTCGCTTACTCAGTTTTGAGTTCGAGTTGAACATGTCAACATTTGAGTACTTTTTACTCAAAAACAAAATATGAGAAATAACCACTCCATATGTAGAATATAGCTATATGAAAATTCAACGTAATTTAAAATGTTATTTACCTGTACCTCCCGGCGTTATCACGATGTCTGGATCTCGGTCCATATATTCCGGGAGCTTTTTTTTCCTGAATGTTCCCCCTTCCTAGATAGCATGCACATCATAATCTCTTAGTAACGGATGGATCTGAAAAAAATCAAAAGGAATTAGGTTAAAGCAAAAATAAAACTTGTCGAAACTTACGATTGATTTTCCTGAATGTTCCCGCGCCTTCCTCTTCACAGCAAGGTCTTTTTTTTTAAGTTCTGGTCGACACCCAACTTTAGTCAATTGTTCAAAGTAATTTTTTCACCCAAAACTTTAAAACTTAACGGTTACTCAAGAGATGAGATAATTGCACTCAACTCAAAACTCATTTTTTGACAGTTTGCCTAGATTTTTGAATTTGAGTACTCGGGACTCAAATTTTGAGTAGTTCTGAATGAGCGTGTATGATGGTATAGGGTTGCCAGGAGGCTGTGTAAAACCTAATATTCCACTGGCGACCAGCGTTGTCAGATGGTTTCGTATTATAGTTACTATATTCATAGTTAGACGGAGACACTGAGTGGAACCATTTGAACATGTCAAATGTCGGAGCCAATCGAGCATGACGTCATGTTTTCTTTGGATGTATATGGAAAAAGTATTGTGATTATAGTAATAACTATTTTACTCTTATCTTGTGTTATCGAGTGTAGAGAAACGAAAAGAACCAAATTTTTTGAAGTAGAATACTTCTAACGTTTCAATATGGGGTCCCGTTTCAAAAATTTCAGTTGAGAAATTTTCCCATGTTTGAAATGCGAATATCTTCCGTTCTACTGGACGAAATCGCAATATTTTTGCACTATCTGATCGGAAAATTGTGCACGTATTTCGTATTAAATTTCGTAATTAGTGCGACTACTATAAATAAACCAAAACTAGGATTTTTAAAAAATCCTTCGGAAACAGCGAGGAAAATGCGCAATTTGCCAGCATATCCCACGCAGAGCCGTCAAAAAGGGGCATGTAAGCGTTTCATTACATACGGGAATATTATATATACAGGTCACGCGAGCTTGTTTTGTATCAGTAGGTGCTCGCTTGCCACACGAGCAACATGTTCGTCCGGACGGTACAATGAGCGGTATCATGTTTGCGTTCCCGTATCAAGCGTCATCGCAAGGTTCTTCGTGATAAAATCCAGGGAATCACAAAATCCGCCATTCGGCGTCTGGCTTGTCGTAGTGGTGTAAAATGCATCTCCGATTTAATCTACGAATGCTGATGGTGTGCAGGAAAATGTCATCCGAGATGCCGTGACCTACACTGAACACGCCAAGCGCAAAACCGCAATGAATGTCGTCTATACTCTGAAGCGGCAGGGACGCACTTTGTATGGATTTGGAAGTTGAAAAGGTAGAACTCACTTGTATCATTATAAAAAAGGCCCTTTTCAGGGCCACCAAAATCATTTCAAAGAATAAGTTTGCATTTTCTGTTTCATGGACTGTTTCTCCTTGGAGAGCTATTTGGGTTAAACCCTAAATTATGATTTATTTCAGTACGCAAATTGCAAATATGGTCAGAAACAAACTGGAGTGAAGTGGAAAACATTTTTAATAGGCGCATTCAAAAAAGGTTTCAATTCTCAAACATTTTGCCAAGGTGCCGTATTACATTACTCTCTTTACCCTGAGTGTTCGATAATCTCCGTAGTGGAAACACAATTTCAATTTTGTTCTTTATCAAAAATATGTGGTCGACCAACCAAGGGGTGGAGCTACGACGAACACATATTGAGGACAACACAAAAAAGGACGAGCTTACATTGTGCTGTATTCAGGTATAAAAACTCAGCATGCTGTTGCTCACGCTCAGTTCGTTTCCAGCATCAGCATACAGCAGTTCGTTTGCAGCATCTCCCGCAAAATTCAAACCGCAGTCCGCGTGCTGCTGTCAGAAGAGTTGGCCAAGCACGCCGTCTTCGATGGCACCAAAACTGTTACCATATACACCAGCACCAAGTAAATTTCGAACACTGCCCAATGAAAAGGCCCTTTTCAGGGCCATCAATTTATCGACAAAGAATGAAATTGAAGTTTTGTTATTACAAGCATCAGCTTGTCAAGAGCGTTGGATAGTAAGTGAGCCACTTGTGAACAATACCGTCGCTTTCACGAGAATGGCACAAAATCAAAAGTTATTTGTGATTTACAGACAGTTTAGTGTAATGATTCAATTTACAAAAATCGAACGTTTTCTAAATCTTCTGTTGTTTTGAATGAAAACCTTCGATTTTTGCGCTGATTGGAAATAGTTGACTAATTCTGTAGAATGTACAATTACTGAAATAACGGATTTTGTGAAAGCAGTGGTTGGTCCATACAATTCGATTCCAAGCGAGCCAGACTAGTTTTCGTTGGAAGGTCCACCTCTGACAATAGAAGTAAACTATTTTATTTTGAATTCAACTACAACTTCCTTGAAAACAGCACAGCTAAAAAAACTTTTGGGAAAAACGCGCAAACCTAAATTTTCCACTATAATGGAAACTGCCTGTGCCCAGCCGCCCAGCATCATCAAGATTGGTAGTAATTCAAGCCGGGAGGAAAGAGGTTGTAAGGCAATGGAAAACGAAAATTTCATTTATATCTTACTGGAATATAATTGGCTGGTCCTGAAAAGAACTTGTTGGTTTGTGGTTTATTTTGGGTCACAATTTAGGCCTGCTCGATTGCTGATAGCTGTGAATATCTCGCAGGGCGACAGTTTCTGTTCAGTAGTGATTAGGCTTCCTAACGCCAACCGTGACTGGGGCACTTTTACACGGCCTTCGTTGCTTACTGCTTGCGGGGAGGCTTTCCTCCGGTGGACTTACGAGCGGTATGTTTGGTACGGGCCATTTATCAACAAAGAATCGAATTGAAATTTGGTTATTACAAGCATCCGAAAGTAGCTTGCCAAGAGCGTTCGATGGCAAGTGAGCTACTTGTGAACAATATCGTAGATTTCACGTAGAATGACACAAAATTAAAAGTTATCATTTGTGTGTTTGTTTACAGTTTCGTGTTTACTAGGCGCATTCAAAAAAGGTTTCAATTCTCAAACATTTTACCAAGGTGCCGTATTAGATTACTCTTTTTACCCTGAGTGTTCGATAACCTCCGTATTGGAAACACAATTTTAAATTTGTTCTTTATCAAAAATATGTGGTCGAGCAACAAAGGGGTGGAGCTACGAAGAACACATATTGAGGACAACACAAAAAAGGACGAGCTTACATTGTGCTGTAGTCAGGTATAAAAGCTCAGCATGCTGTTGTTCACGATCAGTTCGTTTGCAGCATTAGCATGTAGCAGTTCGTTTGCAGCATCTCCCGCAAAATTCAAACCGCCGTCCGTTTGCTGCTGTCAGAAGAGTTGGCCAAGCACGCCGTCTCAGATGGCACCAAAACTGTTACCATATACACCAGCTTCAAGTAAATTCCGAACACTGTCCAAACAACAGGCCTTTTTCAGGGCCATCAATTTATCGACAAAGAATCGAATTGAAATTTTATTACAAGCATCAGAAAGTGGCTTGTCAAGAGCGTTGGATGGTAAGTGAGCCACTTGTGAACAATATCGTCGCTTTCAAGTAGAATGGCACAAAATAAAAAAGTTATTTGTGTGATTTGTAGACAGGTTAGTGTAATGATTCAATTTACAAAAATGTAGAATGTTCAATTACTGAAAATAACAGATTTTGTGAAAGCAGTGGTTGGTCCATACAATTCGATTCCAAGCGAGCCAAACTAGTTGTCGTTGGAAGGTCCATCTCTGACAATAGAAATAAACTATTTTATTTTGAATTCAACTACAACTTCCTTGAAAACAGCACAGCTAAAAAACTTTTGGGAAAAACGCGCAAACCTAAATTTTCCACCATAATAAAAACTAGTGCCCCCGCCGCACAGCATCATCAAGATTGATAGTTATTCAAGCCGGGAGGAAAGGGGGAGGGAGGTTGTAAGGCAATGGAAAATTTCATTTATAATAATAATACTTTATAACTGGCTGGTCCTGCAAACAACTTGTTGGTTTGTGGTTTATTTTGGGTCACAATTTAGGCCCGCTCGATTTCTGATAGCTGTGAATTTTTCGCAGGGCGACTGTTTCTGTTCGGTAGCGATGAGGCTCTTAACGCCAACCGTGACTGGTGCACTTTTACACGGCCTTCGTTGCCAACCAGCCCCCTGTCAAGGACGGCGTCTCTGTACAGCCAGCATCACTGCCATGAAAGGCAAAACATTGATTTTGAACCGAATGATTAGAAGCTGTATTTAGTTACAAAATGTCGATTAAATTAAATTATTAAATCATCCCACAAGATGCAAAACGTCGTGTGGAATGCTTGAATATCGAGCATAGTGCCGAACATAATTCTTTGTTTGGGGCTTTATAGCTATAACACCCCATATATGTCGGTCGCTGTCAAACTCCATATGATGGTATAGGGTTGCCAGGGGGCTGTTGCCAACTGCTTGCGGGGAGCCTTTCCTCCGGTGGACTTACGAGCGGTTTGTTTGGTACAGGCCATGTAGCGAAAAATGCTGATCTGCTACTTCTCTGATGCTGGTAGTAGGACGACGGTCAAACGCTCGTTTGCGTGCCTTCATTCATAAAAGTTCAACAATATTTTCAAAGAATGTTGCAAATTGTCAACTTGATAATTCCAAAAATACTCCAAATAAACTATGAATGTGTTAAAGTCGACAAAATCGCATAGAAATTGCTTATTCCAGAGCAGAATTTACCGGTCTAAAGTGTATTCTACTTCACTCCGGTTATGTCTCTGACATTACCCGCCCATCTTTTTTTTCTGTAGCAAGAAGAGATACTCGCACAAGTATAAAATCATATAATCAGACCTTCGAATTGGTTTTTCTACTCGTGCATGTAAAGTTCTTACTCACGACGACAATGAAATTATTAAGCTAGAGCTTGAACATTTACATGGGATGCCAGTGTTTTTTTCCCTGAAATAAGAGCCGCCAGTTTTCCGGCTTTTGTGTCCGCCTAACTCTTAATATAGTAGCTCTATTTTACATAATATCGGGATAACATTAAATGAAAAATTGCTATTTATCGGTATGAGCATTATTCTTCCAAATCAGTGTTAAACTATAGTTATTTTTGAATATGTGTATTAGAAATTGTTGGGTTCAATCGTAATCGCTAGAGGAACTAGAGCCAGTATTTTGACAGAAACCAGAAATGATGAAACATTGGCATTTAAAAAAACACGCTAACTACGGTGTCTTTGTCGAACAACTTAATACAAAAAAATTCGGCATCCGCGAAACTTCAGGATACGAAAGAATGGACTTTTCCCTTTCATATGCAACCGATCGCAAAATAATCGGTTGGGAGGTCCAGTACAACTTGTTATTTCAAAGATTTTTGTTTGAAAACATATGTTTTACAAAGATACTAGTTCACTGTTTTCCCACTAGGTGGTACTATAGAAATTCAAATAATACTAAAATTGAGAATATGAGGAAAAAAATCATTGTCTACAACTTTGTAAAAAATTATGGATGAATAATGGATATACATGATGCTCCTCCTTAACCCCGCCAAACACGACGAACGAGGATGGGCATCACAGGGTGTTTAGTTGTTTGAAAGAGATAAAAGATAGTTATTATATGATACGCCAAATAATATTCCTACGTGAACCCCGCGGGTATCTGTCAAACTTTAGCGAAACAAATCCAATAAACCAGTGAAGCAATAGTGAATGAGCTCTGAAATTAGAGTAAAAAGTCTTTTAGGAAGGGCACTGCACAATTTTTGTACGCGGCCTTCAATTGATGGAATGCGAATAAATTGGCATCAGATGCTTTGCTCATGAAAATTCAATTTTTCCGGGACAAGTTTTTTTTTGCTTACAAAATGCCATGCCCTTTGTGTATGCAAAGCTTATGATCCACTGGCACATCAGCATTGCTCGGAAAATGCTTTCCAACTCTTAGCATTGCATACATACAGGATATTTTGCAGGTCACCAGAAGCTGTTAATTTAACCACCACCACATGTTCATTTTACCCACACACTGTAAACATGTCTCATTTTTGGACATGTTTTGAAATCAAGAATAATGCACGTATATGGCAGCCCTATCCCATTTGTATTGAACTGACATAAGTCAACATCTCAGCGGGCACACAAATTATGGGCCCCACTGACAGTTCAAATTGCTCTGCTCGTTTTGCTCGAAGCTCGATTTTCACTAGTCAGATACCGCACGGCATGACTCAGTTTTTAGACATTTGTTAAAAAACGAAAATATTGTAGCTGTCCAATATTTTCGCTTTGAAGAAATGTGTTGTTTTGGACATGTCGGTGAATAACAAAAACTTTACACCATGGTGCACCAACAAATTAACCGAACTCGACTATCGCATAACTGTGTCGAATGAAATTGATTCTCTTTATTGTGGATCGACCCTAACGCGGCGTTTTAGATGTTGGCTTTGAAATCATGGCGGCGTAGCAGATACCTGGAATAATGTTTGAAAAAATATGTTTATGTCGAAGTATTTTCACGAAATATGTACAAAACATGTCTTAAAAGAAACATATAAGGTGATTGTAATATCTCATTCACTTATTAGCTAGAAAATAATGACTGCTTAGCGTGTTCATTTTACCACCAGTTCTCCTACACTTTGAATTCTTTGAATTGCCCAGTATAACCAGAAAGAAAAGAACCCCTTACACGAGGCGCTAGTAATGTCATTACTGGGCAGTAATGTCACTTTTAATGATCGTGTAATTCCGTACAATTCCAGTTATGTCATTACTTCGCAATGACACTTTCATTGCTCGTTTAAGGGCCCCTAAAGAGTTTATGATGGGACAATTTGAAGTAGGTAAAGCTGTGATTTAAAACCAGTGTTGCCAAAAGCCTTAATTTTCAAAAATTTCAAAAGTGTTAATAACTGCAACCAACATCTAAAATTTGCAAATATCTGTGTTATCAAAGATGTCTGCATTCAAATTTAAAAGTCTGCATATTCACAGACATATCTGCAGATCTGGCATCTCTGTTCGCCGTTTATCGATGGCATTCCTAGTATTTGTGTAACCTACAATGAAACCATTTAAATCTTCGTACAAGAAGCAAAACTTTCTGTGGATAAAAGCTTCGGTCAGTGCGAATCATGCAGAAAAGCTTCCATTGTTCTAGTGATAAAGGCGATGTCTGCGTTACATTTTGTGTTACACACTAATTCTAGCTATTTATCAACCTTTTTGAGACTCTCAAGGCGTATATTATTTTACACACGTTCATACACCTTATGTAGATTATCTTGAATCAGTTTTGTGTTTATCATATTGGAAGTTCGAATTCATATCCGCCGGGCATAGACTTTTCTACGGCTCAGGTACGTACACGAAACATGACACAAATACTACATCACAAGCTGGTGGAAAATAATAAACAAAGACGGAAAAAGTAAATGGGATTGTTTTCAACCAGGAAACTGCATTAGTGTTCGTGAGACCGGTCGACAAGAACTCAATGCTCTTCTTCCCTTTGAGGCAGACCATCGTGTGAGAGTACGCAATACATGGGCAATGGAAGGAATGTATCATGGAAGCTTTTTTTTATCTATCATCATTCCTGTTCCTTTAACCGAACTTTCGTTCACAGTGTTTTAACTTTCATATAATTTCTATTCTACAATCGCTAGCGTACATTACTGTCTGTTGTAGTCGAGGCTACCGATAACCACAGCAAAGCATACTTACCTGGCATAGGGGTTACCGTGATCAGAAAGGCGGTTCCCCCAGGGCGAGACCCTTCCATTGCACTTCGGTTGGGTTGACCTCTGCGATTATTCCTCATGTGAATAACTCGTATGCGCAATTTTTGGTAGCCGGGACGTGCGTACGCGCACATCCCGATCTAAATTTAGAAATCAGTCAGCCATAGGGCGTAGGTACGATTTACATGATGCGAAGTTATGTTTCCATCAGTGATGCCACATGTTTTTTGAAATGTCTGTAGAAGAATAATTAAAATGTCTGTAAAAGTCTGTAGATGGTTGTGTAAATCCTAGTTACACTAGAATATTACTTTAAAAGTAGATTGAAAATAGAATGTAATTAAGAAGGAATCACTCGTATTCGAATACAGTTATTCTAGTGCAATTTTGCTAAACACTATTACCCTTTTAAAAGTCTGCAGATCTCTGGTTACGTCTGTAGGAGGCTATCAAATGTCTGTAAAATACAGACATGTTTGTAAATCTGGCATCGTTGGTTTCCATCACAGATACAGCCAGGGATGCCATTATGCCAGATTTAAGCTGACAAGTGACATAGCCATAAATTTTGCAGCTTCCAGACAAACCTCTAATTCTACCAGATGTTTAAATTATTTTCGATCACGAAACTGAGTTTTGACAGCTTGTGTGCGTGAAGTGCATGTAAATGAATTGATGGTGAAAAATGAATATTTTAAATGCATTGCTTTCAACGGCTTTTTCATGAATATCTGAAATTGTAATTACAAATAGAACCAACAATGTTCAAATGAGCTTATTAGGTAAAGGTTATTAAAATGCGGTTTGTCTGGAATTTCCATTCAAAGTGGATTTTGACAGTTGGCTTTTAGGCCGTAATCCTATGTTTGTCGAGAAGTAAGCAAAGGGCGCAGCAAATTTCGTACTGGTCGAGCTTGAGCTCGGATAGTACTACTATGTAACTCAGCGTATTTTGCTTCATTGGGATTATTTTGACTAACGCATATCCCATCAAAGCGCTTCAAGCTTTCAAAATGGATAAAAGCTGCACACTCATATGAAATGGTACACGCTGATGTGAGCGTGTACCATTGCATATGAGGAAATGAATCTACCGTGGAAGCTTTTTCATATATCATCGTTCTTTCTTTTATCTACACCCTTTTCATCCACAGCATTTTCTATACAACAATCGCTAGCGTACATTACCGTCTACTAGAGTAGAGGCTACTGGCAACCACAGCAAAGCATACTTACCTGGCATAGGGGTTACCGTGATCAGAAAGGCGGTTCCCCCAGGGCGAGACCCTTCCATTGCACTTCGGTTGGGTTGACCTCTGCGATTATTCCTCATGTGAATAACTCGTATGTGCAATTTTTGGTAGCCGGGACGTGCGTACGCGCACATCCCGATCTATAATTTTCATTAAAGGAGGTGAGGCTAGATTGGTGCTTAGGCAAGATGTGACAAGAAGCCGTACATAAATGACGTTGTTTTTTCGGCGACTTTTGACCCCTTCCTCTTCCCTCGTAACAATTGGTCACAAAATTCTAACCTCCCCCTCGTAAATAACGTAGCATTTACCTACCCCCTCCCCCTCGTCCCATGCACAGCGCCCGGGTGATGAAAAATAATTACATATGTTTTTCAATTATTTTAAATAAATGTCCTTTCAAAATGTTTGACGACTTTTATTAACATTTTCATTATAACAGCGAATTTCGTGCAAAATAAGCCCATTTCATGACAAATATGTGTTGATAGTTTTGTTTTGAATTTTATATGTCAAGGAGAGCATGAAGACAAGTTCTCTCAGTTCACAATCGTGCAGCTGCCAATGATTCTAAGAACCATACGTTCAACTAAATTACTAAATTTTGTTTGGTTGAATCCAAAGTGAAAATTTAATTCAGCCTCCAAACTAAGTCTACTAGTTAGCAACATTAGCTAACTAATGCAGCAAGTTAAATCCGCATACAAAATCTTTTCGTATTATTGTATTTCCGCGAATTAAAGTTTATCAACCACGTATACGGTAAATGCATGATAAATACATGTTTCACTTCGCCGCACAATTCAGTTCAATTTAGCAATTTTGACTTTTTTAACGATAATAATTTCATTTGTCAAAAGTAATGACAATCCTTACTTATAAATATAGCAACACTGCCAAACATCATTTCGCTATCCCTGCAGTAATATTGCGTTCGGTGCAAAAGTCAGAATCAACCAATCAGGAACTGGACCATTCTGACGTAAAATTGGAACAAAAACGCCCTCCCCCCTATTGTCAAGTCCTGTCTTAGGATTGGTGCACAGTTTATAAAGAACAGTTGCGCAAAGACTGAAGCAAATCTACCTATCGAACACTCAAAATGTTTACCTATCGGACACGAAGAAAAACAATGCTCGAATGCGTGGGGAGTATCGTTATTATGTGATTATAATTATGAGAAAAAATTCAATGCTGTAGTATTAACATTATTTCAAACCAGGAATATTTCGCTTAAAGATACAATTATTAAAAAATATATGTGCACTGATATTCAAATTTGGCACTATTTCAAACACCCAGAACTGCTCTGGGTAGAGTTAATAATCTTCCACCGATAGTGGAAATATGAAGGTATTTCTCATAGTTAAAGTGCAATTAAAATTTTTAAAAAAATTGTGTATGCATTCCTTTTATATTTAAGTACTTATTCAAATTTATCTTACGCTGCAAATTTGACTGTTTTTTGTCACTCCCCAATCAGACAGCAAGCGGCAAAAACCAATACATTTCGCTCTTAGTTGCGGATCAGTTGGGAACCGGAAAAAATTAAATTCTTTATACGATGTTATTTATCGTACTGATTTTTACAATATAACGCTAACACCTAATTTTAAAATTTTAAATGCACAAAATTAACTTCTAACTGAAGCATTCGGGTGAAGTCATTTGAAATTTAACTTAAAATAAAAGGTTGCCAAAATTTAAAAAAGGTCAAAGATTGATGTAATGTTGCCAATCCTCTTTACGCAACTCTACCATTAAAAACTCTGGATTGGTGAACTGATATATCCAGGGGTGCCAACCTTCCAGATTTATCTAGACCTGTGCGCCGCCGCGCCACGCCGCCGCCGCCGGTAAATTTTAACAAACGCCGACGCCGAAAGGTAGACCGGCGGCGCACCGCCGACGCTTTTTTTCCACGCCGACAATTCGCGAACTCGAAAATCGTTGACTCATAATTTTAACCACAAATCTAGAAACATTGTTTATGGTCCGAATATACGACGTTAACTGATTCATCATTTATCACATATTTATGTTTATTTGGTATTAGTGGTTGTGAATTAGATCACAAAATTAACAAAGTCTTGATATTTTCTCGCAAATCATTACACGACACTCGGAATACAATTCATGGATCCATTCTTGCTTTGTCAACTGGTTATGATTGCGAGCATATAAGTTACAATTCACCATTCGTGCGCGTGAAAATGTCCACAAATAAAAAAAAACTTCCACTTTCAAGGTATAGGTAATGAAATTTACGATTATGTGCCTAATCTTAATCTTTGCACGTAATCAATTTCACTGGAACACAGTGTATTATTCATCGATTTTTTAACCGATTCATGATTCCTAGTATGCTAAACACGATTCACCAGTCGAGCTCGTGAAACTGTTCATGATATAGTTCATGAAGTAATTAATTTTCCACTTAATCTTAATATATTTACGAAAACAATTTCAAGGAACTCAGACTATTATTCATGGATTATTCGCTCTGTTGTTTGGTTTTGAAATTTCTATGTGAGCTATTGTGTACAAATGCTAGCAACCAGTCTCATAGGCGCGAGCATTAGATAAAACGAAACTACCAGGACCTGTAACCCTGTTATTCTTTTGTTAAGATTCAGTGTAATGTTCGGAATTAAATGAAACTGCGCTACGCATCAAAAATACATTACCTAGCCACAATTCAAGTCAGTGAAATAATTAAGAAAACTATAAGACACGTGACTCTGTGTAAAAAATCCGACGATAAACTCAAGACTAAAATATCACGATAACACGAAGAGAATTTACGAAAATCGTTGCACATCATTAAATTCTTTTTTTTGTCAATAAAGTTAATACAAATCAATGTATCATCAAGTTACGAACTAGAATCATAAAAATATTAAACATATTCAGACACAACCACCTAGTAAACATTTGAGTATAATCTGAGTATAATGATTTCTTTTTTGCGTGAACTAAAAACACAAAAATTATTTTCAATGCGAGGTTTACTTATCATTGATTTAATCGTGACCTATTTTAAATTTTTGAAGTAGAATACTTCTAACGTTTCAATATGGGGTCCCGTTTCAAAAATTTCAGTTGAGAAATTTTCCCATGTTTGAAATGCGAATATCTTCCGTTCTACTGGACGAAATCGCAATATTTTTGCACTATCTGATCGGAAAATTGTGCACGTATTTCGTATTAAATTTCGTAATTAGTGCGACTACTATAAATAAACCAAAACTAGGATTTTTAAAAAATCCTTCGGAAACAGCGAGGAAAATGCGCAATTTGCCAGCATATCCCACGCAGAGCCGTCAAAAAGGGGCATGTAAGCGTTTCATTACATACGGGAATATTATATATACAGGTCACGCGAGCTTGTTTTGTATCAGTAGGTGCTCGCTTGCCACACGAGCAACATGTTCGTCCGGACGGTACAATGAGCGGTATCATGTTTGCGTTCCCGTATCAAGCGTCATCGCAAGGTTCTTCGTGATAAAATCCAGGGAATCACAAAATCCGCCATTCGGCGTCTGGCTTGTCGTAGTGGTGTAAAATGCATCTCCGATTTAATCTACGAATGCTGATGGTGTGCAGGAAAATGTCATCCGAGATGCCGTGACCTACACTGAACACGCCAAGCGCAAAACCGCAATGAATGTCGTCTATACTCTGAAGCGGCAGGGACGCACTTTGTATGGATTTGGAAGTTGAAAAGGTAGAACTCACTTGTATCATTATAAAAAAGGCCCTTTTCAGGGCCACCAAAATCATTTCAAAGAATAAGTTTGCATTTTCTGTTTCATGGACTGTTTCTCCTTGGAGAGCTATTTGGGTTAAACCCTAAATTATGATTTATTTCAGTACGCAAATTGCAAATATGGTCAGAAACAAACTGGAGTGAAGTGGAAAACATTTTTACTAGGCGCATTCAAAAAAGGTTTCAATTCTCAAACATTTTGCCAAGGTGCCGTATTACATTACTCTCTTTACCCTGAGTGTTCGATAATCTCCGTAGTGGAAACAATTTCAATTTTGTTCTTTATCAAAAATATGTGGTCGACCAACCAAGGGGTGGAGCTACGACGAACACATATTGAGGACAACACAAAAAAGGACGAGCTTACATTGTGCTGTATTCAGGTATAAAAACTCAGCATGCTGTTGCTCACGCTCAGTTCGTTTCCAGCATCAGCATACAGCAGTTCGTTTGCAGCATCTCCCGCAAAATTCAAACCGCAGTCCGCGTGCTGCTGTCAGAAGAGTTGGCCAAGCACGCCGTCTTCGATGGCACCAAAACTGTTACCACACACTAACCCAGCCCAAACCTGTTCAGTAATTTCTTTTGACGACTTGCGCAGTAAAGTGATATTTTTAAGGAGCTGTCAGCAAATTGTTTAAAAATTTGCAGAATAGTTTTCATTTTTTAGCGATTTTCAGTAATTTTTCGAATAATTTACTGAAACCCGCAATATTTTTCACTGAATTTATCAGCTCTTCTGTTTTTTTCGGTACATAAACATTATCCAGTAAAATACTGACTGATTGTTCGTCAAAATTGTACCAACGTTACCGAACCTCGTCAAAAACTTGCAAAACAGGTACAGCAAATCATCTGTCAAGTCGCCATTTTCAGAGGAAACTGCTGACTGACCAGTGTTTTTTGACGTTTGCATAGAACGGATTGCGGAGAGTTCGGTACCAAATTGTTTTACTGAATTGATTACCGAACGGTTTGCTGTTCAAAACCCCAGCAAAATTTTACTGTACCCAGTAATTTAAATTAAGTGTGCATATACACCAGCACCAAGTAAATTTCGAACACTGCCCAATGAAAAGGCCCTTTTCAGGGCCATCAATTTATCGACAAAGAATGAAATTGAAGTTTTGTTATTACAAGCATCAGCTTGTCAAGAGCGTTGGATAGTAAGTGAGCCACTTGTGAACAATACCGTCGCTTTCACGAGAATGGCACAAAATCAAAAGTTATTTGTGATTTACAGACAGTTTAGTGTAATGATTCAATTTACAAAAATCGAACGTTTTCTAAATCTTCTGTTGTTTTGAATGAAAACCTTCGATTTTTGCGCTGATTGGAAATAGTTGACTAATTCTGTAGAATGTACAATTACTGAAATAACGGATTTTGTGAAAGCAGTGGTTGGTCCATACAATTCGATTCCAAGCGAGCCAGACTAGTTTTCGTTGGAAGGTCCACCTCTGACAATAGAAGTAAACTATTTTATTTTGAATTCAACTACAACTTCCTTGAAAACAGCACAGCTAAAAAAATTTTTGGGAAAAACGCGCAAACCTAAATTTTCCACTATAATGGAAACTGCCTGTGCCCAGCCGCCCAGCATCATCAAGATTGGTAGTAATTCAAGCCGGGAGGAAAGAGGTTGTAAGGCAATGGAAAACGAAAATTTCATTTATATCTTACTGGAATATAATTGGCTGGTCCTGAAAAGAACTTGTTGGTTTGTGGTTTATTTTGGGTCACAATTTAGGCCTGCTCGATTGCTGATAGCTGTGAATATCTCGCAGGGCGACAGTTTCTGTTCAGTAGTGATTAGGCTTCCTAACGCCAACCGTGACTGGGGCACTTTTACACGGCCTTCGTTGCTTACTGCTTGCGGGGAGGCTTTCCTCCGGTGGACTTACGAGCGGTATGTTTGGTACGGGCCATTTATCAACAAAGAATCGAATTGAAATTTGGTTATTACAAGCATCCGAAAGTAGCTTGCCAAGAGCGTTTGATGGCAAGTGAGCTACTTGTGAACAATATCGTAGATTTCACGTAGAATGACACAAAATTAAAAGTTATCATTTGTGTGTTTGTTTACAGTTTCGTGTTTACTAGGCGCATTCAAAAAAGGTTTCAATTCTCAAACATTTTACCAAGGTGCCGTATTAGATTACTCTTTTTACCCTGAGTGTTCGATAACCTCCGTATTGGAAACACAATTTTAAATTTGTTCTTTATCAAAAATATGTGGTCGAGCAACAAAGGGGTGGAGCTACGAAGAACACATATTGAGGACAACACAAAAAAGGACGAGCTTACATTGTGCTGTAGTCAGGTATAAAAGCTCAGCATGCTGTTGTTCACGATCAGTGTTCGTTATTTGTTCGCGCGGTATAGACGTGTTTTTACATTCGCTCTTTTTGTTCGTTCAACCCGTGAAATGAGTAAAGGGAAGGGCCGTAACAGGCCGAAGAGGAAGAAGAAGCCTGGCGCTGGAAACCTATCGTCGGGCAGTGATTCATCGCAGCAGGCTGCCAGCCTAAAGAGGAAACAAAATTCTGTTCGCTCTAGAAGCGAGCGTTCATCGTTCGGTTCGGTTGACGACGTCAGCATTTGCAGTACTACTGCCCCACCGGACCCACTTCCAACCACGCAGAAACCTTCTCCAAACCATGCTGCCGTACCGGATGCAGTTAAGATTAAACTTCCACCATTGGTGGTTAAAAAAGTGCCGCTTGAGACGCTCGTAAGCAACTTCGCTGCTATGGGTGTAAAAGCACAGTATAAATTAACGCGCATTGGAACCAAGGTGATGCTTCAAACGAAAGATGATTTCGACCTGGTTGTGAAATTTCTGCAGGAATCCAAAGCGGAATATTTCACACATGACATTCCCGGTGATAAGCTCTTCAAAGTTGTCATCAGGGGTCTACCAAGCTTTGACGTCAAAACGATTGAAAGGGAAATCGTGGACCGGTACAAACTAGAACCAACTGCTGTTTTCCGGATGACGAGAAAAGACGAAGAGGATAAAAAGTATCCGGACAGCCTTTTCCTAGTTCACTTTCGGAAGGGAACGGTAACGCTCAACGCTCTGAAAGCAATCCGTACCTTATTCTCGATCATCATCCGCTGGGAACCATATCGTGGCGGTCGTCGTGACGTAACACAGTGCCAGCGTTGTCTTAACTTCGGGCACGGTACCCGCAACTGTAACATCAACCCACGCTGCAACAATTGCGCTAAAAATCATGCCACGTCTGACTGTCTTAAGGACAAAACTGCGCCGTTTAAATGCGCCAACTGCAAATGTGCTCATCAAAGTACAGACAAACAGTGTCCGAAACGAGAGGAGTTCAAACGCATTCGAAAGCAGGCTGCAGCCATCAACCAACCGGGTCGTAAGAAGGAAAAAGCTCCAGTCTTCAGTGCAACTGATTTTCCGCCGCTACCTTCGCAGGTGCAATCTGCGTTCCGTCCAGATACTCCTAGTGCTTCCGCCGAGCAAGGATCTCCACCCCTCCCCCCTGGATTCCGGAGACCAACACCACAAAACAACAACCCCGATCTATTCTCTGCAGATGAACTGATGGAAATATTCGTCAACATGACCGGTGCGCTTCGCAAGTGCCGAAATAAGCCCGAGCAGATTCAAGTGCTAGGAAAATTTATCATCCAGTATGGTGTGTAAACCGCTAACAATCGTCACATGGAACGCTTGCTCTGTACGGGCAAAAAGAATCGAGCTTGCTGACTTCGTCCGCAGGCACAACATCGACGTGGGACTAATCACCGAGACCCACCTAAAATCTGGTGACAGCTTCTGGATGCCAGATTATAACACCGTTCGGATTGATCGCACCAACTCCAGGGGGGGTGGTGTTGCGGTCATCATCAAGAAAGGCATTAAGTACCGCACCTTGCCCCACGTCCGCACTTCTGTCATCGAAGCTCTTAGTGTGGAGGTGGAAACATCAACTGGAGACGTTCGGTTCATTGCAGTATACTGCCCTCGGCAGTGCAATAGAAGCAACGGCTTAGCGACGAAATTCAAGAACGACCTGACCCTCATCACTCGTACAAACTCTCGTTTCGTCATTGGAGGAGACCTGAACGCTCGACACGAGGATTGGCGGAACTATCAGCGGAACCAAAATGGATGTCTGCTGTTTGATCACGCGCAGCATGGGCTGTATACAGTGCAGTTTCCAGACGAACCAACGTTTATCTCTCCGGCGGGTAATCCCTCAACACTGGATTTCTTTTTATCAAACATCAACATGTCAAAGCCGGTGGCTCTCAACGACCTCAGTTCCGACCATCAACCGGTGGGGACGGAGGTCGGCGTCAACGTGATTCCTGCTCCGAGCTGCATGAGGAAGGATTACCACCACGTTAACTGGGTGCAGTTCAGCAACACGGTGGACAGGAACATCGATGAAAACCCGCCGCTCGACACCGTAGAAGACATCGACCGTGCGCTGGAGACGCTTCAACGAGCCATATCCGTGGCCGACCAGATGCACGTTCGACAAGTTCCTGTGAGGGGTAAGTTTATTGACATTGATTCCCACACCAAATTTCTTATTCGATCAAGAAATGTTTGTAGACGCCAGTTTCAGAGGTCTGGTGATCTGAATAAAAAGCGTGAAATGGCCGATCTGAACAGGCAGATCGCTTCCAGAATGGACTCACTCCGAAACGAAAGTTTCGGACGTGTTGTCCAAAATCTGGACGATCGCTCAAGACCATTCTGGAAGGTTGCTAAAGTCCTGAAAACCCATCCCAAGCCCGTTCCTCCTCTTAGGGTTGATCGTTCGCTTCTTATTACCCCACTAGAGAAATCAAATGCGATTGGTGATCACATTGCCTCATCGCATTTGATTGGCTCGAACATCCCAAGTCCACTTGAAAATCAGGTTGCGCAATGCGTCCAGAATATCGATGCCTCCCCTTGTGTCGTTCCAGCAGAGGATAGAATAACATCCGAACAAATTGTCTCAGCGCTGAAATTTACCAAAAATATGAAGGCCCCCGGGTTTGATGGAATTTTCAACTTGGTACTAAAAAGATTGAACATCAAATTTTACACACTACTAAGTACTATCTTCAACAGATGCCTAGAGCTGCACTACTTTCCAAGCAGCTGGAAGGTAGCAAAAATTATACCAATCCGAAAACCCGGGAAGGATCCAACATCACCTTCCAGCTACAGACCAATTAGCCTACTTTCAGCGCTGAGCAAATTGTTTGAGAAATTGATTCTCAATCGCTTACTCAAGTTTGTCGATGAACAGAACATTCTTCTACCGGAACAGTTTGGGTTTAGGAAGGGACATTCCACCACACATCAACTAGTACGGGTGATAAATAATATCAGGAGGAACAAATCTGTATCCAAGTCTACAGCCATGGCCTTGCTAGACGTCGAAAAAGCGTTTGACAATGTCTGGCACGACGGACTTGTATACAAGCTTTGCAACTTCAACTTTCCCTCACATCTAGTCAAAATCACCCGTAACTATCTCCAGCAAAGGTCGTTTAGGGTATCACTAAATGGTTGCCTCTCAGACACGTTCCCCATCCCAGCAGGGGTGCCGCAAGGCAGCTTGCTAGGTCCCCTGCTGTATAGCATCTACACCTCCGACGTTCCTCCTCTCGGGGACGGTTGTCTGTTCTTCCAGTTCGCAGATGATACTGCAATAGCAGTCAAAGGAAGAATGCCTCGCGAAATTACAAACAAACTCCAACGATGCCTTAACGCCTTTGCTGAGTATTGTAATATATGGAAAATTAAAATCAATGCCTCCAAAACCCAAACAATTATGTTCCTACATCGACAGTCCCCCAAACTAAAACCACCCGAATCTTGCACAATAATCATGGATGGCACAAGGGTTGAGTGGTCCACCGAAGTAGTTTACTTAGGGCTGCTGTTTGACGAGAAACTTCTCTTTCGATCGCATGTTCAGAGAACCCTAGTTAAGGTTTCCACTTTGGTTAGGTGTTTGTATCCGCTGATTTGCCGCCGATCCCGCCTCTCAGGGGTGAACAAACTGGCCGTCTACAAACAAATAATAGCACCCGCGATCTTCTACGCAACACCGGTGTGGGAATCATGTGCTCAAACTCACAGGAACAAGATCCAGGTAGCACAAAATCGAGTGTTGAGGATGATCCTGAATCGTCCATTTGACACCAGAATAGCAGACCTACATGAAGAGGCGAACATCCCAAAAATTGATTCCAAAATTGACGATATTAGATCTAAATTTGTAAATAATTGCAATGCATCAGAACACGCTTTGATAAGCAACTTGTATATAGTAGGCTAAGTGTAAATAGTAGGTTAAGTGTAAATAGTAGGTATAGTTAAATGTGTTAGAATTAAGTTGTACATAATAGTTTTAAGTAGTTTTTCAATTCTAAAACAAAACCAATTCCACTCAGGTGGCTCATCTTGCTTAAGACGATCACGTCTACGAATGTAAATATTTATCTTAAATTACCTAGATCCAAAGATGAAAAGATGTATATATTCTGTATCACTTAAAACAAAAATTGACATGTTAGCCATCGACAACTACCCTGAAATAAAGAAAAAATTTCATCATCATCATCATCATCATCATGTTCACGATCAGTTCGTTTGCAGCATTAGCATGTAGCAGTTCGTTTGCAGCATCTCCCGCAAAATTCAAACCGCCGTCCGTTTGCTGCTGTCAGAAGAGTTGGCCAAGCACGCCGTCTCAGATGGCACCAAAACTGTTACCATATACACCAGCTTCAAGTAAATTCCGAACACTGTCCAAACAACAGGCCTTTTTCAGGGCCATCAATTTATCGACAAAGAATCGAATTGAAATTTTATTACAAGCATCAGAAAGTGGCTTGTCAAGAGCGTTGGATGGTAAGTGAGCCACTTGTGAACAATATCGTCGCTTTCAAGTAGAATGGCACAAAATAAAAAAGTTATTTGTGTGATTTGTAGACAGGTTAGTGTAATGATTCAATTTACAAAAATGTAGAATGTTCAATTACTGAAAATAACAGATTTTGTGAAAGCAGTGGTTGGTCCATACAATTCGATTCCAAGCGAGCCAAACTAGTTTTCGTTGGAAGGTCCATCTCTGACAATAGAAATAAACTATTTTATTTTGAATTCAACTACAACTTCCTTGAAAACAGCACAGCTAAAAAACTTTTGGGAAAAACGCGCAAACCTAAATTTTCCACCATAATAAAAACTAGTGCCCCCGCCGCACAGCATCATCAAGATTGATAGTTATTCAAGCCGGGAGGAAAGGGGGAGGGAGGTTGTAAGGCAATGGAAAATTTCATTTATAATAATAATACTTTATAACTGGCTGGTCCTGCAAACAACTTGTTGGTTTGTGGTTTATTTTGGGTCACAATTTAGGCCCGCTCGATTTCTGATAGCTGTGAATTTTTCGCAGGGCGACTGTTTCTGTTCGGTAGCGATGAGGCTCTTAACGCCAACCGTGACTGGTGCACTTTTACACGGCCTTCGTTGCCAACCAGCCCCCTGTCAAGGACGGCGTCTCTGTACAGCCAGCATCACTGCCATGAAAGGCAAAACATTGATTTTGAACCGAATGATTAGAAGCTGTATTTAGTTACAAAATGTCGATTAAATTAAATTATTAAATCATCCCACAAGATGCAAAACGTCGTGTGGAATGCTTGAATATCGAGCATAGTGCCGAACATAATTCTTTGTTTGGGGCTTTATAGCTATAACACCCCATATATGTCGGTCGCTGTCAAACTCCATATGATGGTATAGGGTTGCCAGGGGGCTGTTGCCAACTGCTTGCGGGGAGCCTTTCCTCCGGTGGACTTACGAGCGGTTTGTTTGGTACAGGCCATGTAGCGAAAAATGCTGATCTGCTACTTCTCTGATGCTGGTAGTAGGACGACGGTCAAACGCTCGTTTGCGTGCCTTCATTCATAAAAGTTCAACAATATTTTCAAAGAATGTTGCAAATTGTCAACTTGATAATTCCAAAAATACTCCAAATAAACTATGAATGTGTTAAAGTCGACAAAATCGCATAGAAATTGCTTATTCCAGAGCAGAATTTACCGGTCTAAAGTGTATTCTACTTCACTCCGGTTATGTCTCTGACATTACCCGCCCATCTTTTTTTCTCGAAGAATAGTTGGGCAGAATGATCTTAACTTTTCGCGACGCTGGTGCACTTATGTGACGATGCAGAGGGTAAGATTTCTGGTCTCATAAATTAATCATCGTGTGATCTAGCCCCACTCAGGAAAGATTTTCAGTGTCAGTTGCATCAGCCCGGTATCACAGACAAATAAGACGTAACACGAGATGAATTTTAATCACTCGTAGAAAAAACGTTCGTTTTAAATTACATAAAATGCGCCATATCAGCGAGCGTGGTGTTAGTGAAGAGATTTTGACACAGAGCTAAATGCGTTACTTAGTTTCCGCACCCACCCGAAAACGTTACCGTCTTTTTAATCTCATGCAAACCCATACAAACAAAATGGGCCGGAAATGTGAAATTCATTCTTGTCGAAGTGCCCAAGGCGGGAGTTGTTCACAACCATTTCTTAAGTTACAACACGATGCCGATCGGCGAGTAAGCACTTAATAGGATGTTAGTAGTTTGATTGATTCGGTCTATCGAATCTAACCAGATGTATGCAATGCATTCGAATTTGTTGGTCCCCGGAACTGCTGGAGCAATTGGCGGAGTGCAGGTGCTACGAAAACTAGAGATACGCTCAGGCCATTTTCAATCAGAATTGTTTAGTAATCAGTTTCAACCCAACATCAAGTTGTGGAATTATTATGAATGATAGTAACTGTATATTTAGGTTTCGTTATGGTGTAGATCTGTATGACTCCAACACATCGAGCATACTTTGCACTTTAGATAGAAGCAAATCTTAAGTTGAAAGAAAATGTGGTGCCCCGGAACCGTATGCCTTATTTTGTACTTACAAGAAGTAAAAGTAAATTCCAACCTGGAAAATGAAGTAATGTGTATACCTTGAAAGGTCCTTACATGACCATTAAAAGTGACATTTCTGCGCAGTAATGCCATTAATGCCATTAGTAACGCCTCGTGTTAGGGTACCCGATATCTGTGGGATTCTTAAAGAGCGACGGTAAAAAAGACTAAAATGAAACAAAAAACAATGAAACCAAGAATTAATTTCCTCAAACAAAACAAAAACTATTTTACCGTTGTTTAATTTCTCAAACATAGAACAATAAATAATTTTTATGGGTCATTGAAATACAGTCGTTACTCTGCATTCTTTAAATTTGTCCATTGCAATAATTATTTCATGCGAAGTCGTAGTATGCGCATCGACAATTTTTCTATTTCGTTCTTTAAATTTTGCAACTGTAAAAATAGTTCCACCTTTCTTTTTTTAACTTGCATTTGGAAAGCAGGGTGGGCACCTAGGAACAGATCACTTGTGACGCATCAGCGAAATTAAACGCATTTATTTCCATCAAAATTGAAATTCATAATGCATTTTGCGTTGCGTGTAAGACGTCAAAACCCTACAAAAAACCAGCCCTACATTCAACAAAACATCTAACAAAGTGGATCAGCGTAGGACGATTGTTAAACAATCTTTTCTGCGAAGGAGTGCAAAGTTGTTGCAAAAATGGAAATTAAATGCATTTTTTTCTAATTTGAAGCACATTTGTAATACATTCTGAAAGTGATCTGCCCCTAGGTGAGCACTATTGGAGCTTTAGTTGAAAAAAATACTTGATATGATTGCGATAATTACATTTTGTGCAATGTGTTCAACAGACGTCGCTAGTACATCGTGGGCGATGATTTTTTTAGAATTTTCTTCAAGCTGGTAACGTCTGTTTGTATGTGCTGCGAAGTCTGTTACCAATTTGGAAAAGGCGTCAATATTCGTCACGCCTACACACGCCGGCGCGCCGCCGCCGATAGGGTCCAACGGAGTGATGCCGCCAACGCCGCCGCCGCCGGCCAAATATGTCGCTTACGCCGCCGCCGATTAAAAATGCATCGGCGCACACCTCTAACTGGATGCTTCCAGATTTGATCACTCGACTCTTTTTTCATAGATCGCTTATTAAACCAAAATAGTCTACCGAATCATTTTAGTTTGAAATGATTTTTACTCTAAAGTTATGAAATACTGGTTTGTTATACTTTTTGAGTATTTTGTTCGGTTTTTGGGTACAAAAACTACAAAAAACCGAAATTTGACTTTACCTTATTTTTACGAAGCTTCATAAAGTGTTTATTTTCTATAAAACAGATAAATCTCAGATTTGAACAAGAGTAATAAATTACAAGCGAGATTTTATTTTCCTTTAGAGTGGGATGTACTAAATTTACTTTTAAGAATTTGTTTATTTTAAATACATTTTTTTGTGAAACTAGTTGGCAATTATTTCAAATTTGTTTAAGCTAAAACTCGCAACTTTTTTTTATTGTTCAATTTTCCAACGTGTTAAAATGGATGAAACATTTTGTACACTGATAAAGCACTGAAATAAAACAATTTTAGCAGTTTTAAAGGTTTTCAGAATCTTTTATTCTAGTTGGACACAAATTATACGAATTTTGGTTACTCGAATTTTACAGTACATTGAATACTTTGTATAATACCATTTAACATCTATTTAATATTGAGTATATTTCCAGAATTACTTTAAACAAATATTTGAATGAAAAACTTTGACATCAATAACTTAATGTGGGTGAACATGCAGGTTATCAAAGTCACCCCGGAATACGAAAACGGACATCAATTTGAAATCATTTTTGGAAAAATAGCTGGAAGCGGACAATATTAGGTAAAACCATCCAATCTTGTTCGCCTTACATCAGTACATGGTTTAAAAAAATTAAACTTGAAAAAAATGTGCTGCGTCTAAAAATATGCAATGATTACTTCGAAAAGTGATCAATGTCACCCCGGTTTACGGTACATCATTTTCTTCGTTTTTTAATAGCGAAAACAGCTGTGTAAGTGAAAGTACAAAATTTATTGAATCACTGATACATAAATTGGTTTGAACAAAATAAAAATTGAATAAATCGCAGTTTTGACTTTTTTCATAAACATTACTATAACTTTGCGAATTTTCAACCGATTTGAAAGAAACAAATGATTCTAAAAATTGAAAGAAAGGTCTTAAAACGCTTAAAAAAATGAATTTCGTTATTTTCAAAAAAGTGCAATTATTTGGAAGAGTGAAAGTTTAAAAATCGGGTTTTGGAAAATACCACGAAATGGGGTGGAAATTGAAATGAAAAAAAAAAGATGGGCGGGTAATGTCAGAGACATAACCGGAGTGAAGTAGAATACACTTTAGACCGGTAAATTCTGCTCTGGAATAAGCAATTTCTATGCGATTTTGTCGACTTTAACACATTCATAGTTTATTTGGAGTATTTTTGGAATTATCAAGTTGACAATTTGCAACATTCTTTGAAAATATTGTTGAACTTTTATGAATGAAGGCACGCAAACGAGCGTTTGACCGTCGTCCTACTACCAGCATCAGAGAAGTAGCAGATCAGCATTTTTCGCTACATGGCCTGTACCAAACAAACCGCTCGTAAGTCCACCGGAGGAAAGGCTCCCCGCAAGCAGTTGGCAACAGCCCCCTGGCAACCCTATACCATCATATGGAGTTTGACAGCGACCGACATATATGGGGTGTTATAGCTATAAAGCCCCAAACAAAGAATTATGTTCGGCACTATGCTCGATATTCAAGCATTCCACACGACGTTTTGCATCTTGTGGGATGATTTAATAATTTAATTTAATCGACATTTTGTAACTAAATACAGCTTCTAATCATTCGGTTCAAAATCAATGTTTTGCCTTTCATGGCAGTGATGCTGGCTGTACAGAGACGTCGTCCTTGACAGGGGGCTGGTTGGCAACGAAGGCCGTGTAAAAGTGCACCAGTCACGGTTGGCGTTAAGAGCCTCATCGCTACCGAACAGAAACAGTCGCCCTGCGAAAAATTCACAGCTATCAGAAATCGAGCGGGCCTAAATTGTGACCCAAAATAAACCACAAACCAACAAGTTGTTTGCAGGACCAGCCAGTTATAAAGTATTATTATTATAAATGAAATTTTCCATTGCCTTACAACCTCCCTCCCCCTTTCCTCCCGGCTTGAATAACTATCAATCTTGATGATGCTGTGCGGCGGGGGCACTAGTTTTTATTATGGTGGAAAATTTAGGTTTGCGCGTTTTTCCCAAAAGTTTTTTAGCTGTGCTGTTTTCAAGGAAGTTGTAGTTGAATTCAAAATAAAATAGTTTAGTTCTATTGTCAGAGATGGACCTTCCAACGAAAACTAGTTTGGCTCGCTTGGAATCGAATTGTATGGACCAACCACTGCTTTCACAAAATCTGTTATTTTCAGTAATTGAACATTCTACATTTTTGTAAATTGAATCATTACACTAACCTGTCTACAAATCACACAAATAACTTTTTTATTTTGTGCCATTCTACTTGAAAGCGACGATATTGTTCACAAGTGGCTCACTTACCATCCAACGCTCTTGACAAGCCACTTTCTGATGCTTGTAATAAAATTTCAATTCGATTCTTTGTCGATAAATTGATGGCCCTGAAAAAGGCCTGTTGTTTGGACAGTGTTCGGAATTTACTTGAAGCTGGTGTATATGGTAACAGTTTTGGTGCCATCTGAGACGGCGTGCTTGGCCAACTCTTCTGACAGCAGCAAACGGACGGCGGTTTGAATTTTGCGGGAGATGCTGCAAACGAACTGCTACATGCTGATGCTGCAAACGAACTGATCGTGAACAACAGCATGCTGAGCTTTTATACCTGACTACAGCACAATGTAAGCTCGTCCTTTTTTGTGTTGTCCTCAATATGTGTTCTTCGTAGCTCCACCCCTTTGTTGCTCGACCACATATTTTTGATAAAGAACAAATTTAAAATTGTGTTTCCAATACGGAGGTTATCGAACACTCAGGGTAAAAAGAGTAATCTAATACGGCACCTTGGTAAAATGTTTGAGAATTGAAACCTTTTTTGAATGCGCCTAGTAAACACGAAACTGTAAACAAACACACAAATGATAACTTTTAATTTTGTGTCATTCTACGTGAAATCTACGATATTGTTCACAAGTAGCTCACTTGCCATCGAACGCTCTTGGCAAGCTACTTTCGGATGCTTGTAATAACCAAATTTCAATTCGATTCTTTGTTGATAAATGGCCCGTACCAAACATACCGCTCGTAAGTCCACCGGAGGAAAGCCTCCCCGCAAGCAGTAAGCAACGAAGGCCGTGTAAAAGTGCCCCAGTCACGGTTGGCGTTAGGAAGCCTAATCACTACTGAACAGAAACTGTCGCCCTGCGAGATATTCACAGCTATCAGCAATCGAGCAGGCCTAAATTGTGACCCAAAATAAACCACAAACCAACAAGTTCTTTTCAGGACCAGCCAATTATATTCCAGTAAGATATAAATGAAATTTTCGTTTTCCATTGCCTTACAACCTCTTTCCTCCCGGCTTGAATTACTACCAATCTTGATGATGCTGGGCGGCTGGGCACAGGCAGTTTCCATTATAGTGGAAAATTTAGGTTTGCGCGTTTTTCCCAAAAGTTTTTTTAGCTGTGCTGTTTTCAAGGAAGTTGTAGTTGAATTCAAAATAAAATAGTTTACTTCTATTGTCAGAGGTGGACCTTCCAACGAAAACTAGTCTGGCTCGCTTGGAATCGAATTGTATGGACCAACCACTGCTTTCACAAAATCCGTTATTTCAGTAATTGTACATTCTACAGAATTAGTCAACTATTTCCAATCAGCGCAAAAATCGAAGGTTTTCATTCAAAACAACAGAAGATTTAGAAAACGTTCGATTTTTGTAAATTGAATCATTACACTAAACTGTCTGTAAATCACAAATAACTTTTGATTTTGTGCCATTCTCGTGAAAGCGACGGTATTGTTCACAAGTGGCTCACTTACTATCCAACGCTCTTGACAAGCTGATGCTTGTAATAACAAAACTTCAATTTCATTCTTTGTCGATAAATTGATGGCCCTGAAAAGGGCCTTTTCATTGGGCAGTGTTCGAAATTTACTTGGTGCTGGTGTATATGGTAACAGTTTTGGTGCCATCGAAGACGGCGTGCTTGGCCAACTCTTCTGACAGCAGCACGCGGACTGCGGTTTGAATTTTGCGGGAGATGCTGCAAACGAACTGCTGTATGCTGATGCTGGAAACGAACTGAGCGTGAACAACAGCATGCTGAGCTTTTATACCTGACTACAGCACAATGTAAGCTCGTCCTTTTTTGTGTTGTCCTCAATATGTGTTCTTCGTAGCTCCACCCCTTTGTTGCTCGACCACATATTTTTGATAAAGAACAAATTTAAAATTGTGTTTCCAATACGGAGGTTATCGAACACTCAGGGTAAAAAGAGTAATCTAATACGGCACCTTGGTAAAATGTTTGAGAATTGAAACCTTTTTTGAATGCGCCTAGTAAAAATGTTTTCCACTTCACTCCAGTTTGTTTCTGACCATATTTGCAATTTGCGTACTGAAATAAATCATAATTTAGGGTTTAACCCAAATAGCTCTCCAAGGAGAAACAGTCCATGAAACAGAAAATGCAAACTTATTCTTTGAAATGATTTTGGTGGCCCTGAAAAGGGCCTTTTTTATAATGATACAAGTGAGTTCTACCTTTTCAACTTCCAAATCCATACAAAGTGCGTCCCTGCCGCTTCAGAGTATAGACGACATTCATTGCGGTTTTGCGCTTGGCGTGTTCAGTGTAGGTCACGGCATCTCGGATGACATTTTCCTGCACACCATCAGCATTCGTAGATTAAATCGGAGATGCATTTTACACCACTACGACAAGCCAGACGCCGAATGGCGGATTTTGTGATTCCCTGGATTTTATCACGAAGAACCTTGCGATGACGCTTGATACGGGAACGCAAACATGATACCGCTCATTGTACCGTCCGGACGAACATGTTGCTCGTGTGGCAAGCGAGCACCTACTGATACAAAACAAGCTCGCGTGACCTGTATATATAATATTCCCGTATGTAATGAAACGCTTACATGCCCCTTTTTGACGGCTCTGCGTGGGATATGCTGGCAAATTGCGCATTTTCCTCGCTGTTTCCGAAGGATTTTTTAAAAATCCTAGTTTTGGTTTATTTATAGTAGTCGCACTAATTACGAAATTTAATACGAAATACGTGCACAATTTTCCGATCAGATAGTGCAAAAATATTGCGATTTCGTCCAGTAGAACGGAAGATATTCGCATTTCAAACATGGGAAAATTTCTCAACTGAAATTTTTGAAACGGGACCCCATATTGAAACGTTAGAAGTATTCTACTTCAAAAAAAAAATTCTGGCCAGTAATACATTGGTAACACGCAACCTGACTGTTACAGCAGTTATTGTGCGCAAATTATACTTGCAAGCCATTGCTTTGAAAAACTATAAAAAATAAACAATGCAACATGGTAAATGCCGAATTCTCGTCTTCACCTGGCTCCAAAGAAGGCGTGGGGTATATTTTTACCCGAGTGCAACGTTCTAGGTTTAAAACCACATTTTCGAGTAACGATTATATATGTATGCGTGACGAATGAAAAAAAAAGTCACGTAAATAAAAATAAAGTAAAAAAAAGAGTAACGATTATGAAAACAAAACACTAGTTTGGATCATGATCATGGGGGCATTATGGGCTTTGCTCGGGTTTACAAAGAGCAGAGCTGCCATTTATACAGTTTAATTTGTATTATACCAATTTTAAGCAGGATTCAGACCTGACACAGAATACAGATTTTCTATAAACAATACAGATTTCTAGACAAACATATGATTAGGGCATATAAGCCAACTGTCAAAATTCACCTTGAGTGAAAATTCTGGACAAACCGTAACTCTCTATTCACTAATGTTGGTAGCAAACAGAAGAGAATAGTTTTCTCTGCTGCTTGCTTACTGCTGTGAACTACGTCCAATTAATAATGGCTTGTCTTTTACTAATTAATAAAAAAAGCAAACAAAAATCTATCGCCGTTTCATAGCGATTATTCATTTTAATTTCTTTTAGCCAGCAAAAATAGCCATTCTTGGCTGATGTATTTACAGTAATTACTATGCACAAATTGTCCAAACCTGTACTGAATTTTGATAAATTTTCATTTCCTTGTGCGGTATATACAAACTCTTTCATTTAATAACAATAACAGTCGAAAATTTACTCTGAGAAAATTCGTTATATTGAATAACTTGATTTCACACATATTTTTTGCAATTTGTAGAAACACATAAACATTATCCATCACGCATCACTGAGCAGCTGCACCAGCATGGTCTTTCGCCGGTTTTAAACAACTTTTTGCTAATCTTGTTGTCTGAAAAACACAAGCATTTTCCGCAAGGTGATTTATCAACAACATGAATTAGCTATCTGTACATTCCCCAGGGCTCATGTCTAAACCCAATTCTTTACAATTTTTACTCATGTTTTATCAATTCCTGCACGCCAAGGCAGCTTGCAGATGACGGTGCGGTCTTTATTACAAATCCCAAATCTGTCGAATTGCAAGGTCCGTTGCATATACCTAGGACAATTTGTCTGCTTGCGCCCTCCAGCTAGGCATCGAATTCTCCACGTAGAAAACTGAGCTAGTCGTGCTTTCAAGGAAGTGTGAACCAGCGCAACTACAGATTGAAATATTAGGTCAAACTATTGCTCAAGTTTTAACATTCAAATATCTCGAGTTATGGTTCGACTCTAAAGGTCACCTGGGGATGTTACATTAGCAGTGCCAACAAAGGATCAACTTTCTCGGTTTTGCAACCTCTCATATCAATTGTTCATACGCATTTCTTGAACTTATTAGTAATGGCAAATTTTAAGAGGCTCGTCGAGCTCAACTTCCATATTCGATTTATGTCCTTTATTTATCCTAACCGTGTCAATCTGTCTCATGCTTCTGATTCAACTGTATTCTTCGACACATCCAGGAAAGATGAGATTCATGGAATCCCGGATCACATACAATATCTTTCATAGTAAATTTCGAGAAGTAGACTGCAATAAGATGTGTTACAGACGGGTCTAGTCTCGACGGCTCCACTGGCTTCGGTACATTCAATCAAAACCTCACCAACTCATTTAAACTTGACGATCCTGCTTCAGTTTTCGTCGCAGAACTTGCTGTAATTCAGTACACCCTTGGGACTATTATTTTATCGCAATCCTCAGCTCAAAAGATGCTCTCCTCTTGGTGAAACCTAGCATTCCGTATTTCAAGGGGAAATTATCTTGCGTGTCTTATCTGTAATATCGTACAAGATTTCCTTAGTTTATATTACCTCTCCAATATCCATTCTGGGCAATGAAGAAACGGACTCTCTAGCTAAGACGGGCGCATTGGAAGGTGACATTCACGAAAGATCAATCTTCAATTAATTTTGTTACTATCTCTTCTCAGAGGAAACTAGAAAGTTGGCAGACTTCGTGGAGTAATGGAGAGTTAGAACGGTGGCTACATTCTAATTTCATTCGTGTAACGTCTCGGCTCATATTCAATCACTACACGCTCATTGCAGACGTTTTGGATTCGCGAATAGCGATATTTGCACTTGTGGTGACGGTTATCACGATATGAAACATTGTCTGTTCATGTGCCGAATATTGTTTTGTCAGATCTCAACTATTAGATTTCCTCCGGACCCGAGGAAGTTCACTCAATGTTTCGGTTTGGGATGTACTGTTAAGCCGCAATTTCAGAGCCGTACTACGAAATCGTTCTGGGAAATCTCTGCCTGGCCGTGGTGCCCCTACTGATACTTTAATTAAATTATATCAACCTTTCTTGTATATGTATAATACTATGTTCACACTACAGAGTTAAAACACGTTATAATAATTAGCAACAAGAAAAATCTCTTCAAGATAGCGCTAAAACACGTTTAACTCGTAGTATGAACGTGGCATAAGATAGCTTCAAATTTCCTAACTTCCGCTTCAAAAACTATTTCGATGTGTAATCCTCTAGTTTTAAGACATTTAAAAGGTAAAACAAAGAAATTGGCATTGTTAAGCGACCACTTCAATGAAAAAATATACTGACAGCGAAAGTATACTAGGAACACTTTTGTTTTTGACAAGACACGCGGAGCAAAAAATCTAGGGTTACATTAGAAAATGTTCTTTTGTATTCACCCATATTCATAACCTGTTCAGTGAAAATTAAAATTGTGTTCTTACTAGGATGCAAACTTCATATTGGACATTTGCTATTATCCAACGTCACATGGAGGTGCTACACATATATTATGTAGTATTTGCTAGAGACTAAAACTGATTCAGTTGCGCACCTAACTAGTTTCAAAGCAATCGTCTTCAAAATTGAACCGAAAATCGGATTACTTAGTAACATGATGTAAACCAGAGATAATTTATATCACTCAACCAGTTTATTAAAAAATGTTTGTTATAATAGAAAATCGACGTGTTGCAATGTATAGTCCAATGTCGATGCATTCCAATGTACATAGTCCAATGAACGGCGATTGATACGATTCGGATGCAATATTATTTCAATCATGCATTCATCATCATGTTGAAGCCAAGAACATATTTCATCTGTTATACATTCTTTGTCTTGCAATACAAAATGATTTTGACGGTATATTCTAGATCTCATGTTCTATTCGATTTTATTCCGATATTTATGTATTATTTTACCACAGAGAACAGACGTCCATCTTCAGCATTCAACTTGTGTAAAATCTCTAACGGTTTCGAATGTAGTTTGGATATCTAAACCAGGTGCGCTACCGTCGTCATGTTTTTTTGTGGCTGAGTTCGACAGAATTGACAGCGGTTATTCCTCTACCCAATCAAACTAGTCTGGAACCGATTCGGACTTCCAGCATGAATTCCAGCTCAAATGCATCAACCGATAGAGACGGAATCGGTTGTTTTCTTTGAGTAAGATTCCATACTGAATCCATTCAGGATTTCGAACCGGTTCCGGAATGGATTTTACGGATAGTTGGGATAGGTTGGTATGGCGGCGCTAGTGTTTATCGTATATTAATTCAAATGTTTACACACGTTTTTTAAATATTTTTGTTCAATCATGGATGTCTGTTCTCTGTGATTTTACTAAGCACGCAATGTTAGGTTGTATACCTATATTCGGTACAACAACTAAAGACTGACCAATTTTCGATTTTACACAGTATGTAAAGCTCTATGTGTAACAAAGACGGCTATATTTTTGCTCATGCACCGAGTTTCACCATAAACGGTTCGCAACATCTTCCGCTCGAACATGTTGGTTCTTTTCCCAGCTTAGAGATTTGTTTATGCTGTCAGCTGCGCCCTAAAAATCCTGTTTACTTACAGAGTTGTCTCTAGTTTTCTCAATTTTCAACTGATTTCTACCAAACCACCTGCAAGTGATAATTGGTTACTGATTTATACAAAAATTTGACCCAATTCGAGGGTCATTTCAACCATATTCATGTAAATACAATAATCTCGCATCAACATATCGTGCATAAAATCCCTCTAGATTCATGTGGCCAGTTGCATCAAAAATCGTGTATAGAAACCCAAATGAATTTCACTTGGAACCGTTTTTGGCAGTTTCGTGAGAATTCGAGATTATGTGGACAACTCTGAAGAACCTTGCAGAGGACTTTCATTCATTCGATCGAAATCTATGAAAACAGAAGCTTCTTTTCGCGTGGAACATTGGAACCAATATTGCTTTCATTTACTTTCATTGAGCCCTGCCAAACGACTGATGATTTCAATAGAATGGCTTTCTTCCTCATCCCCCAGCAGTCGCACGATTATCTTTACGTAGGTGACCACCTTAGTTTTTAAAACGATTTTACCTGCATTTCAGAACGCTCTGCACTCAGTGCACTACGCGACATCCGGAGGGTTGTCTGCACACAAACATTATTTTTTTCAGTATATGCATCATACATACCTAAGAGATAAATTCTGACGTTTCTTCCGCAAACCATACGACCTGGGAGCGTAATCGTACACCACATTCACCATGTTTATAGAAAGTTTTCACTGATTTTTTTCGATGTTCATCGTGACGACCCATGCCAAAAATGTAAAATGTATACATTGTCCTCCATACTAAACATTTTCTGAGTTTTTCATAAGTGTACTTCATCTAGTTTCTTACGATCCGTTATTCCGAAAAGATATAAAAGATACCTATTACCGCAGAGAACAGACGTCCATGATCGAACAAAAATATTCAAAAAACGTGTACAAACATTTGAATTAATATACAATAAACACTAGCGCCGCCACACCAATCTATCCCAACTATCCGTCAAATCCATTCCGGAACTGGTTCGAAATCCTGAATGGATTTAGTATGGAATCTTGCTCAAAGAAAACAACCGATTCCGACTCTATCGGTTGATGCATTTGAGCTGGCATTCGTGCTGGAAGTCTGAACCGGTTCCGGACTAGTTTGACTGGGTAGAGGAATAACCGCTGTCAATTCTGCCGAACTCAGCCACAAAAAACATGACGACAGTAGTGCACCTGGTTTGGATATCCCAACTACCTCCGAAACCGTTAGAGATTTTACACAAGTTGAATGCTGAAGATGGACGTCTGTTTTCTGTGCTATTACTCATGACTGTTGTTTTGGTAATAATTATTACTGTTACGGCCAATTTCTTCACTTGGACCGGTTTTCGGCTAATTGGTCATTAGCAACCCGAAAACTGGTTTGCAGCGAAAACCGGTTTTCATCCAGTGAAGAAATTGGCCGTTAGTGCTCGTGTTGTCTACTCAACATTGCGCTTTGATTGAATTTGAAAAATCAACTAAAGCATTTCTTCATTTTTCACCACATCGATTTCCTAAAATTGATATAAACCCTTTTCAATTTCCTTGCTTATGTCAATGGAAGTCATGTCATGTTTATTAACAAACGAGCGAATCTACAGCTAGCTGGCCATGGGATTTGATTTTATGGAAGTTGTTTTCACATTGCAAGAAACGATCGGAAGCGAATGGTATACATTAATTTAATTCATAAAAATGAAGTAAACGCTTGCATACATTGTTTCTTCCGGAATAAAATCCACTCTCGATGATTTATCTCACATACACACTTGACTATATTGTCATACATGTCATTCGAAAGATTGGGTATTCAATTGTGACCACATTTAGCTCATTATCACATAGTGACTAAAAATCTTCGCGTATGCCATACACGCTCATCCATAACAACTCAAATTTGAGTAGCCAGCTACTCAATTTCATTAAAAGTGCACATAGTCAAAAATTGAGTTTTCCTCGTTTACTCAGTTTTGAGTTTGGGATAAAAATGTCAAATTTGAGTACATTTTACTCAAGAGGGAAATACAGAAAATAATCATTCCGCATTTTTAATAAAAGTACAAAGACATTGGCATTTCAAATATCATTTACCTGATCCTCCAGACCGTTGTCCAGGTGTTTGCGATGTTCGGGAACTTAATCCAAGGGTCGTTCTCTACATCTATTTCATGCCGATCGGCATCTTGTATAAATTGCCGAAACTACAAAAACACAACTGGAAGTAAGATTTGAAAGCAAGCAAAACTCAATGAAACTTACCTTCCAGTTTTATGAACGATCATCGGCTTTAACTTCAGGCTCTTTTTAAAATTTAAATCAACACCTAATTCCGCACACTTTTTTGAGAGTATTTTTTTCACTCAGAACTTTGAAGATTTTATGATTACTCAAGAAATGAGTTAGTTCTACTCAAATTAAAACTCATTTTTTGACATATTGCTATTACTTTTGAAATTGAGTGCTCCGAACTCAAATTTTGAGTAGTTTTGAATGAGCGTGTAGTGTTGCCGAAGTGCATGTAGACAAACATGCGTTTACCAAAAACTTCCGGACAGGTAATTCCGGTTTCCGTGCTATTTTTCACGTAACGGTAGATTTTAAAAGTTCCCTCTACTTACTACAAAGGGATCAAGGTATGTTGAGTGTTTTCTATTATGCGGTAATGTAGATAAATTGTCCAGAAAGCTGCAGTGTCAGAGAGCGCCATAGTCGATCGATCTGAACTGCACTTACAATTTTTCGGACAGGAAATCTTCATAACGGATAAGTATTTTTATTCAACGACTATTTTTAAATATTGTTACACTTTGTTTTAGGTATTGAGGAAATTTGGACCCAATTTAGATTGTCACAAACGAGTAAGGCATAAAATAATTCAGGTACAGAATTACCACAGTTTATATTGAAGTGGCCCGTTAAGCGAATGCAAATGAAACGAATTGAATAAAAAACATCCAATATTTATACTAATACTACGTTCACACTACGAGTTAAAACGTGTTTTAACGCTTTCTTGATGGCATTTTTCTTGTTGCTAATTATTATAACGTATTTTAACTCTGTAGTGTGAACATAGTATAACGGTACGGTTTTTTGAATATCACTGGCAACCCTGGAGCTGACAGCAAGTGAACGATACCATTTTTGCTCTCTCGCGAACCGGAGCGGGTCGAATCCAAAAATGAGCGGAAGAGAACAAAACAGAACACTTGCTGAATGCAATGCATGAATGAGCGCGCGCGATGCTGAGTACGGCCGAGGCGCGTGGATTCGCGCTGCTACCGCGCGATCGGTTGACAACGTTTAGTATGAATTTTCCGCCCGCGCGGTGTGGTTGATTTCGTGATTAGTTCCAATACTGTTCGGTACGGTACGGTACGGTAGGTTGGACTTTTGATTCCTCGTGTGTTCTTTATTAGATTGTTCTCCGGTAGCAATTCCAACGGGACCGGGCCGGCCGTTTTGTGCGGATTCATTCACACCCAAAACCTAACCAGGTCGGAATTAATCAATTATCATCGTGCGAGGATTGTTGTGGGGATAACATTCGTAGGCGCGACCTCAGTGGTTCAGGCTACAACGACTAATTGAAGGCGAGGAACAAAAAAGGGGGGCATTTTTATGTGTTTGAATTTAATAGTGTGGTGAATTTTAGTGTCGAGTACGAAGAATAGTGGCGAGCCGTTTGTTGAAGGGGGGTCGCTTTTTATGCAAATTCAACTATTCCAAGCGTTCGCGGAGGGTGGGTGCATCAGGATTGTGTTGTGTGTAGCGGGCTTTACAGCCAGCGTTGTGCGTTTTTCGACATTTTCAAGTGGTGTACAGTACATGTTTGTTCAACGTTTTATTATTAGAAAATTTAACTAGTGAGCGGCTTGAATGCCAAGATCGGATCATCTCTGAGTAATAATTGCAATTTCACTATCACGTGAAATTCTAGTTTTCGGTGACTCATTTTCGTATTTGGATCGGTCTGTAGTTGTGAAAGTTTTTGAAACTGGCAGCTTGAGTTAATACTCACATCTATTTATTTGAGATTAATAGATCGAATGAATTCGCAGTTCCTATTTGCATTGGCCGTTCAATTTTCTATTTAAATTTTCATCATTTGTTGTTTTACAGTTCTATTTGAATAATTTATGGTCAAAATAAATTGCATAAAATAAGACGACGACAGATTAAGGAGTGTGTCGCAATTCAACGCTCGTGAAAGTGAATTTTCAGTTTGTTAGTGAGTGAAATTTGTGAGTGAAATTCACCGTAGAACGAGTAAGAACGAGAAAAAGCAAAGCATAAAAACAGACAACAACATGTGTCAAGATCGAGTAATTAAGCTGCTGATATTCAGCTTTATCGCCGGACTGATGCTGCAGGAATGTAAGTTGATCATCCTCCCATAATTTTTCCCATTATTTTGTCTACTGTTTCTGTGTACTATGGGTTCCAGATGGCTGATGAAATGCGGACTATGTCGGGGAAAACTGAACACTTAGATTGATTTGATGGATGATTTTGATACTTGAGGTGGACCAGACATGTCTTGAGCGTTTTTTTTTTCAAAAAGGCATATCTACAATGAGTGACTCTCTTTGTTTACTTTCTCTTTCGATTTTTTTGAGGGATAAATGTTAAAGCGACCGAATGATTAACAGAAGAGAAAGTAATCAAAGAGAGTCACTCATTGTAGACATGTCGTTTTGAAAAAAGGTCTAGATTTACCAACATATTTAAACAATGGTAGACGTGATAGACCGTAGAATTTTTACAATAATGAAATATCAACGTTACACTGCTATGATGTATCAAAGCAGGTGACCAAACATATGTTCGTTTGTCTAAATTTATAGAATTGCTTAGGAATAAAATGTCACCATTTGCAAAAGCCTTATCCTTTTTGACACTTGTCATTCAACCAATCACTAGGAAGGTTTTTTATTTGATTGTATTTGTGATATTTTGACACGGAATTTGTAGTCGATTTATAAGTAAATTATTTGGCAGTTATCCTTGCAAGGCTTAAGTAGAGAGTATATTTTGAAAGAACATTTAGTGCGTTGCACCAACATTACAAATTTGAGAAATATAACGATGTCATTTACCAATTTTGAAGAGTTGTTAATTGCATATGAACCGACACGTCAACACCACCACTAGCATACTGTTGGAAGAATGACACAAAGCTGAATATCTTTAGTAGACCGGCAACATTTTGGAACTATTTTCGGAATCCTGCGGAATCAAGTGGTACACGGAAAAAAAGTTCCTAAAATCGCGAATAGAGTGCCATGCATTCCGAAACAATAACGTTTTTACAATACGAAAATAGGACCATGGACATAAACCATTTGTTTTATAATTATGTTCAATTTCTATTCAGTAACGCCCGCATAACGCTTTTATTAGTTTATTTGATTTTGTTTTGTGAACTTCTGTCGCAGTTTCCGCCATGTCATTACCAAATCGATTTTCTGTAGGTGAACTAGCTCACAACTTTATGAACATCATTCATTGACTCATTATGTTATTTGATTTATGAACATTAGTTCACAAAATCAAAGCTTTCTGGGTAGTTTCTTGTGAACATTTCGCGAAACTCGGAATTTTATTCATGAATTCATTCAATCCAAGCGAACTAATTAATGACTCTTATTAAATTAGTCATTACTGAATATCTTTGCTCGTGAAATGGTTCACAAACTTATGAAATATTATTCATGTATTCGTGAGTTGGCTCATGATTCCTAGTATACTAGCCACGACTCACCATTCATGCTCATGAAATAGTTCACAAAATCATAAAATATTATTCACGTGTTCGTGAACTGGTTCATGATTTCTAGTTTATTAGTCACGATTGAAAATGCGTGCTCGAAAAATAGTTCATAAAATCACCAAATATTATTCATATATTCGTGAACTGGTTCATGCATCCTAGTATAAAGTCACGACTTTTCATTCATTGCTCATGAAATGGTTCACGAAATGTATTTGTGAACTGGCTCATGATTCCTAGTACAATAGTCGCGACTGAGCATTCGTGCTTGTAGAATAGTTCACAAAATCATCAAATATTATTAATGTATTCGTTAACTGGTTCATGATTCCTAATATATAAATCGCGATCCAATATCCGTGATTGTGGAATATATGACTGGATATTACGAGCGAAAATTAGTAGAGTAGTGCAAAAGAATACTGGGATCTCCGGCCGCGATTCGGCCAAAAAACTCACTTTGGCGTATACTCCAGCCTGGCGAATTTGTTTGTGAGAATGTTGTCAGTAGTAGTATGTCAGCAAGCATGAAAACAAAACCGCATTGCTCAAAACTATACCAGGAAGCAGTAGAAGCATGTGCTGACCAAGTATAACACATGAATTTAAACGGACGCTTCATCGTAATAATGGATTTGGGACAAATCCTCGGTCTAACAATTTAATTAAAACTATGAATCTGCATTTCACTAGATTTCGTATTTTTGTCATATTAATTTTTTAGTTACTGCAATTTGCATGCAAACTTGTTGTCAGTTTTCACTCCATGCATTTCGTCGCAGAATCGGTTTATTTTTTATAATTTAGAAAAATATTATTTTTCGTTCTATGAGAAATATGTGCATCAGACAGCAATTGAATAATAATCGTACAGAGTGTTTAAAAGTTTTGTAACTATGTTGTATAATATTTCAAAATACCTAGTTTGAAATGACTAATAACATCAATTATCATTATACATCATCATCATCTAAACACCCAAACATCGTATTGCGTGCAAATCAACAAATTCTATTATTTAACTACACACCATTTAAAAGTCCAAACATTGTAAACGTTATTGACATACACTTAGACCATTAAATTTTCATTCGCGTAAATTAACTTTTATTTAGTTAAAATTTCGGCCATTTTGTATCCGTCATTTTGAATTTTGAAAATCTGACATCAAAATCGTAATCCGCGACGCAAAAAAACCGTAGTATGTATCTTTACAGGTCAATCAAAGCCATTTTCGACTTTAGGCCAGGGGTGGCATTACGCATCTCGATTCGATCAAAATTCTATCGACTCGACCTTGTTTCGCATTATGTATTTCGAACCGAGCTCGAAAGTAAATTTTCGTTCGAGTTCGCTCGAAGAAGTACTAGATTATCGAGATGTGTTGGCATTAAGGAACCATAACAATCGAACTCGAAAGTGACTCGAATCGAACGTATTTGCTCGATAGTTTTATTGCTGTCGACTGTCGTTCGAGATTATGATTTGTGTTTTTATTTCATGTCATTCTTTAAATTGGTTAACAATCGGAATACTTAGAGGATATAAAATCACCAAAAGGTGTAAAAAGCTCCCACGTACTTTAAGCTACTTTATGTTATATCTATTTTCACAATCAGGAACATACTTTTTTTGGAAAATGTATTTCTAAATATTGCTAATAAATTATCTTACACCAAGTAATAATAAAAAAGTGTTAAAACAAATCGATGGAGCAAAGTGAAGACACCTTGACTTGTCTAATCGCTATTTGATAAATGTATAGAATCACAATCATTCTTGATTTCAAAGTGGCGATTTAAACAATTTTATATTCTAATTGATGCATTAGTTCCCGACTATACCTCAATTGCTTTCAATATCACAATATAGCCTTGAATTCAATGCCATAATGTACGTTTTATACACCAACAGAATTAGGTGTTATATCGTCATTTGTATTAAATGCATGAAAATACAGAATATTATTTTATATAGCAAAGAACGTTGAATGAAATTGAGTTACTAACAAATTTGAATGCATCAACCGATTAAAAATTATACCATCTACAATTTCTGGAAACACTTCAGTTTGATTGTGTTCTCCCTATCTCTAGTTGTGTGCTATAACAAAATAATTAACTAACAAGTACACGAAAAATCCCGCAAACACGAAAACGGATTTTTGTCTTGACTATTTCAACTAAAAATAACTATTTTAACGAAGTAGTTTTTAAATTTTTGCGTCATTAATTACAAAAAAAATTGTTGCTTTTCGAAGCTATCAGTTTCCCGAAAAAACCATGAAAACCAAAATTTTAATGCAAAATTAGCTATTTTTATTGAAAAGGGAGGTTTGCTCGCTATGATTATTTTCCAAAAGATTTGATAAAAGCAGTTTCTGCAGATGTATTATTCCATCGTGCGACTGAGGTCCGAATAAGAGACACTACCAGCTAGGCATTGCGATGTTTCGGTGCTTCAACTTAAACAGCGAGATATATTAAAATTTTGTGGTAAGAAGTTCAAGAATACAGTTATATCAAACTAAAATCTTGCCCAAGCATTGAAAAAAGGTGGTAAACAAATTATGAACATGTTTGTGTCAATTTATTTACCACTATCACTATTTTTATTCAGTGAATTTGACGCTCATCGAAAAAAAAACAAAACAAACTGCAATTTTGTTTACACTGAAAAAAATCTTAGGTGGAATTACAATTATCATGCGACGAACAAAAGCATTACTCGTTTTCTGCAACGAAGCATTTTCGTGCATTGTAAATAGTTTGTTTCGTCTAATTGACGAACTGAAAAAAATGGCATCTTGATGAACGAAAAGTTTGGTAGTTTTACATAATTAATGTATGGGTTATTCCACGTTAAATTTACAAGCACAATTTTTATTCCTACCAAAAATTTTCTTGCATTCTTAGCATAAAATAATTGACATCAATTTTTTGGTTTGGCTGAATACGATAGATTTTTTTAAAGTTATGAGTTTTTGAATTTTATGAATTGGACCATTTTTCAACCACTGATAACTCGGAAACTCTTAGTTGTACGGAAAAATTTATTAATAATAAAAAGTGCGTTTTCGTATGAGCTCACCAATAAAAATCCGATATAGTATTTGTTATTTATGTTATGAATTCTGCAAATGTTAGAAACATATTGAAAAAACAAGTTTGGACTAATAAGTTTTTTATTCTATGAAAACATTTATAATTGTATTGACAACTTTATTACACTTTACGAGATATTTCAATTAAAACTGTCCCATAACATAGCGTTTAATGTAAAATTGCCCTTTTTAATGTTATAATTGTAATATCTCGCAAAACATTTTGAGGTCCGCTGCAAAATTTTTGCACAATACTTTTAATATGATTTTTATTATTTGAATTGAATCCAACTTAAAAAAAATCTGAATTTTTCCGGCAAGCTCATGCGAAAATCTTTTTAAATTTAATATTTTTTACATGCATCAAAGTCTTTCCGAGCTATCAGCGATTGAAAAATGTTCAATTTTTCTAACTTCAAAAGTTGAAAGCTCATACCTTGAAGTAAATATTATACTCAGCCATAACAAAAATACTTGTCAAATATTTTTAGCTAAAGAATGCAAGAAAAAAAATTGGAATGAAGCAAAATTTTATTTGTAGATCTGACGTTCATTGGCCCGTACGGTGCATAAAAGTTGTCATCGATGTCTAAACTATTTTTCGTGAATGAAACGAAATGATTCGTTCTTTTATCAATTGTTTTATATAGCATAAATATTTTTGGAAAGGGTGAATTTATTTTTCGTACATAAAAGGAAAAAAATCGGATTTCTATATTACATCGGGTCTTTTTGGATCGATGTTTGACAACATCAATTTTATTTCAAAGTGCTCACTCCTATTGTGTACTAGAAAAAATTGTTATATTTGCGAAACTTATCCATATATATTTTGATAACAATCAACTATGAACTAAATAAATTAAAACAATTCTTATATTTTACCAAAGTTGGTTTTATGAAACTTATTCGTAGCAGAATTAAAAATATTTTTTCTCAGTGTATACTCTTATTTGACAGTTTGCGCTCGAACAGTCGTCGAAATCTAGTACCGCAAGCTAACAAGCTCGAACGCTTGGTCGAATGCGATACGTAATGCCGCAATTTAGTCGAAACGACTTCAAAGTCACTCGAATCGAGATGCGGAATGCCACCCCAGGTTTTTAGGGAAATCCGCCACTGTGCTCTGGTTGAATGGTTGAGACACTTGGAGAAGCCTTTTGGCCTTTACAGGAATCTCAGTTGATGATGTTTTCTTCTTTCTATCTTTCCTAGGCACAGTAAATTTTTTACCCTCGGTGATAATCAGAGTTACACTTAGATGAACCTTATCAAGGAGGATGTAATTTGGCAAAGTAGAGCCGGCTATGGTCACCTGATACGAGTCAAAAAGGATAAAGTTTTTCCCGTCCTTTGTGGCTCTGACTGGCGCAGTGGGTCTTTGAAATGCGTAATCCAGCAGACCATGAATGCCAAACTCGAATCGATGACAACGCTCAAGTAACAATTTTGGTTATATTGAAGTTTTATAGCGTTTAATAAAACTAATATTTAAAACCTCCCATGCTAACCTTATGGTCTTATGTACTTCCTACAGGCTGCTATAAACGCATGTTGTGGCAAATTGGCCCAGTTTTATTGTAATCAGTAGAACTTGTTATGCAAACTATCATAGGAGTAATAGTTTTATTACAGTTCTATTCTACTCTTTAGGTGTGATATAAAACCAACAGCATAAAACCTTCTCCTGACCTAGCATTGTGGAAAACCACTATATGAGCGCTATTCAACCATTATAAAAATATGTAGTCTTCCTAAAGAAGTCCATAAAACTTCTTATGCTATCCATGTTAGAACTTTCAGTTTTAACCTGAATTTTTTCACTGATTAGATGTATTCAATAAAATTTTATCGTGGTTTTATTGCTTAACATCACATGATGCCAATCATCGAACAAAATGCCATATTGTAAGGAATACATTTTTTTCTAAATAGTGAATAAAAGAACTTTATTAATGTTCATAACACATCCATGCGTGTTTGAAGGCATGCCGTTTAGGATTTATGGTGAAACATCATGAAAGAGCAACCAAATACAAAAATTGACGACGAAAACAAACAAATGTCGAAAAAACTGATCTAAGCACGACATGCTTGGATCAGATCTATCGAAACGCGTTGCCATTTCATATTATTTTTCAGTATTTGTTACTTGTCAAACAAAATTCATGCATAGGGTTCTTTAAATCTAGTTTTCAGTGAGTCAAAAAATGATGATAATTTTCACAAAAGATCTAATTTCAATATTTACTTATTATTCAAACGAATGTTCTTTTGTTAAATGTGTTTTCTAGCATCAACATAAGTAACTAAATCGAAAACCTTTTAAAAATTAAACAATTAATGAATAATGAGCTTCTCGTGATTGACAACTGCATCAGCACGCACAAAAAAGCTCTCACCTTTATTTACTATCTTGATAATCATCCTGGAGAAACGAGAAAAACAAACCAATCCTCCTGTCAGCGGTTGTTCAGAAATTCTTAAGAGTTATTAACCTGCAAAGACGAAATAATCCTGCCTTGGTTCGTCTTCTGCTTTGGGTCAAAAGAAATTGAGGGAGAATTCCATTTCCAAATTGGATGTTCGAAGTAAGTTATTTGCACTACAGTTACGATATTACATGCAAGTAAACAAAGATTCGAGCTTCTGATGACAATTTTATAACTCCTTAGTATAGCTCATGCCTTTCATAAGAGTAATTATTTTAAAAAGGTTTTAATATAGACATTCCAAAATCTGAATAATCTACGATAAAACTCTCTTATAACTTAATTTCTTGTTGTATGTTAGTTTTATTCCAGTTTTAACAAAGTATATAAAACCGTTTCACAATCACTATATAAACTTGTAACCTAAAGCTTTATCGTGGAAGTCATAGCATAGTTTTATAGTGAAATTTAGGAACAAGTGAAATGACAGCTGCATAAAACCATAATAAGATTACCGGTTTCAAGGATTCCTTCATAAAACCAGGATAAAATAATAATAAATCCCCGAGGCATTTTAATTGTTACTTGGGCGCCCTTTATAGGGTACTTTACAAGGTACTCCTTCGTAACAATATTATCTCCAGGAATGTCATTTGCTTACTTTAGACTGCAAACCACAACCCTGAGCGGACTTTTGAAATTTCGTTCATGGCTGAATACCGTTCCGTCATGTCCTTGAAAATCTTTAGAATAATTTATCTCTGGTCTGGAAAGGATCACAAACGCTCCGACCGAGTTCAATGGGCAATCGAAATGTTGTTTAATGATGAATCTAGAACGACCCCAATTTTACTATCAGGTGAATATTTTTCTAAAGAGGTGATTTACTCACGGGCTCAGAGCCCGGCGGAATCGGTATACGACTGGATGTGGTTAATATTAATCGTGTCACCCGCGACGGAACACCCAAACAGCTCCAAATTCACTTAGAAACTAGCACAAAAAATGCGAAATAACCTTGATTAGCTACAGTTCACGATTGAGTTTTCAAAAACACATATTTGGGCAGTTTGGATGCATGCCTTGGATTATGAAAGAACGCATTTTAATGCTTAGAAAATAGAATTTACCAGTTTATATTCAAAACAAAACAACTGAAAATGACAATATTAGTTTCCCTTTGTTTGAGCAACGTAATAAAATGGAGATCTTAAGTTCCAGTAACACTAATGATAACGCTAATATGTAGGAAAGTAGCGTAAACTAAACCCTGTATAGTACCTTTATCTTATCTACCCATGTGCTCATACTCAAATTATGCAACCACCAGACAAGTGTTAGTTCTGCCAGGTTTCGTCAGCAGCACGATGAATGAATGAATGATGAACAAACCAAGCGACGCAGCACCGTGCACTGTTTGCCGAGATATACGAATTTGTCGGTCGTTGGTGAGATGAGATGAAAAAAGAGTAAATTACGGGGTAATACACGAAGAATTATAAAAATATATGCTTTTGCATGAAGATGGAACTATCCCTCTCGAAACACTGCTCGTGTGCCTGCGGATTCAAACCACCCAGTTAGACAGTCGTTAATCGGCGTCGTCTTGTGACACATATTCGGTAGCGCAGCTAGACCGACAGGTTGCTCAAGGTTTCGAGGTGAATTCTTGAGTGTCTTCCCCGTCATCGTCGTCACCAATACCACCACCTTCGTCAGCGGATGAGGTTGACAGTCCTCTTTCAAATTTAAAATAGATTCATTCGTTTCAGTTTGTCAGTCCCATCTGCTTACCGACCATGTTTATCCCATTCCGACCGTCACAACAATGCGCTCCAATCATCGGATGGCGGGAATTAACACCGGTCGGAAAGACAGACGCTTGTTGGGAGCATTATAGAAATTGTAACCATGCGAATCCATTCAAACAATCAAAATATGGCGCACACACACATCACATTACCGATGAGGTCCCATAATTGCACGAATCAGCAACCCTTTTTGAGTTGTAGATCTTATTTCAACAGCTGCCACATGTGCGGGATTTACTTTTTATTCGCTTCTTCCGCTCCCAGCGCATCGTATCGCCTCCTCGCGATGATCATTTTCTTCGATCAGTCAGTCGCGTGAAATGTTGTTTCTTTTTTCTCGCGCTGGTATTTATTTCCTTGTTATTCATCCTGCTTGCTCATTTGCATGACCCGCGGGATGTTATTTATTATTTGTGTTCTAGCCTTCCCGGCAACGGGCCGGACCTTACTGGAGTATCACAGAACTGATTGGATTCAGAAATTATTTTACCAATACTTCACACATAATATCTGATAAGAAACATAAAATTGTCGAATCTCAGGTAGTGAATACCAGTCGTTTCATACTTTTCCGATGTAAAATTCTTATGCTTAGTGTTTCAAATTGGTTGATTGGAAATCATTCACAAAGAAACAGTTTTTCTTAACCTTATTGAAGGGAAACAATCGCCTGTCTGTCGGCCAACCGGAAAGACAAGGCGATCGCTACTAATTACAGATTAGAGGATACAACATAGAAATTTCCGTTCTGGTTCTCGGTGAGGAAATCCACTCGTCAAGAGCACCAAAAACAGACATCCAAACCCCAAAGTACGCGTCAGTCTCCCCGCGAGCCTTCCAAATTATCTGTCTACAGCTCGCACATGGGAGAAAAGAAAACGAAAACAGATAGATCCAACTTCAGCCGCATCGCGCTTCCCAGTAATTGAGATAAATATATGATACTATTTCATAATACACAACACCCACGAGTTCGCGGTCTCCCCGAGTCCGATGATGCTTGAAAGCATCTGCGATCTTCTTGGTAGAGTGGTTTTATTCGGTTTTGTCGTCCATCCTAACAACAAGATCCGCGCTGAAACGTGATGACTTTGCGCTGAGGGAAGCACTAAACCGCTATAAAAGCTAGCACGGTGGCATGTTTGGGTAGGCTATACGAACACAGACATAGCAGCATATAGTGTACACGAAGATTCTGGTGGTATTCCTTAGTTATTGGTTCTCTTTATAAATACCTATAATGCTAATATCGAATACGGTATGAGTTCAGAGGTTCATTTGCAAATTGAAAAACCGATTTGGAAATGTTATGACTTGTGATTCCAATTATAAATTATTTTTTAACATTTTATGGAGAATATAAAAGTACTATGATTAGTACACATAATGAAAGGTTAAAATTGCGGCTTGCATTTATGTGCATAGTTTTCTTCGTCCCTTTCATGACTAATCGTTTATTGGGGCAATGGAGTCGACTAGTACTTGATACATGTTTAATAAGTGACCAAAGTCCAACACGTTGTTTAGAACAGCGTCAACCGCTGCATAGTTGACTAGGGGCGTTAAAAAGGAATTCGGCGATAAGATTTATAGCTTGTATGAAATTATGGACTTTGACCAATTATTGTCAATAGCACCATAGTTTCTTCGGTAACCTGCTCGTGATTGGTTGAAACTACTATTTGGAGTCATTTAACATCCAATTAGTCAAGAATTACGCCACCAAGGGAGTAATGAAGAGTACATTTATCGAACATTTCCACAGTCGATCCATTCCATAGAAAAGTTAGATAAAACCTCAATAGTATTTTTAAACTGCAAATATCATCTCAGGGTAATTTTGGTGCGATGAATTCTATTATGATCAATTTAAGACGCTCATTTCAAAAATGAATCAGGTTGATTACTTAGGGTAGTCTTTAGTTATGATTTAGCCAGGGTGGTCCCGATTTATTTAAATATGATGGCTATGAAATACGTAGTTTTCTCTTAGTAAAAAATAAATTTCAGGTTATCTGTATTTTCATATACTGACTTATAAAAGTATGCATTTAGAATAGTTTATTTATTTGTTGTATCAACATGCACAGTGGTCCGGAATGCAAATTTAGCAGGAATTTTGAGATTTTAATAAAACTAAACACCTTAGCGTTATTAAGTCGTTTGAGAAGTTTTCGTGGTTTGTGAGCCCCTTCTTTTTGTTAAAATAGTAGTTGGGGTGGATCTAATTTCACCAAGTTAAAAAAAATTAACTTTTTTATCATTTTAGTTTGAGCCAAACAACATTCAGCGAAGTTGTAGAACGACAAATTTTGAAAAAGTTTGCTGAAGACATATAAGCTCTATCTGTCATACTTTTTATTTTACATAATAGTTTGGCGAATAGTTTGTTTTCTGGCACCACACATCAAACTTTTTTTCTTTGCAAAGTTATGAACAATTTTTTTGCTAAAATGGTTTTTTTGGTATAACAATATCACTTATTGGGGCAAACAAAAGATAATTCTTTTTCAACCATAAAAAGGTCATGATTAGATTTACAATCGAGCAAAAAATGGCGAATGCGATATTTTTTAAAATTTCATAAAATTGATTTAAAAAAATCAATTTGTAATATATTATATCTTTTGAATAATAGAAGCTAGAGATTTTTTTTATTCATTTGGTTTATTTGATAGGCACAAATGCGTTAGCTTGGCGGTGCCAAATTCTTTTGTTTTTACATTTTGGATATCTTAAAACTAGGAGGTTACAATGTTGAAATATTTTTTTTTACAATAGAAAAGAAAATTTACAGCTATCTTAAGACTAGAAATAAGATTCAATATACAAGAGAGGGCCAAAAAAGCTAGAGATTTGATGTTATTCTAATGCAGTGGTTTTCAACCTTTTTCGTTCCATGTACCCCTTTCCGAATATTGATCCCCATGGTGTACCCCTTTCTGAAAATTGTTTACCATCATTACCCTGTAGGGTTGCTACCCCTCTGGGTTTGTCCCGGAGACTCCAGTTTTTGGAGAGGATCTTATGGCCTCCGGGTTTTGCATCTATTTCTCCGAGTATAGTGATACGATGAATAATTTTAACTCAATATGTTAAAATAAGTTTCTCCATTGTTAATGTTGACTGCTCCAGAAGCGGACCTTAACTGCTGGCCAGGTAGAAAAGATTTGCTACTTTGTTAGAACCGTCCTAGCGGCTGTGATGACGAATAACCGAATATTTTGTGCCCAGCAAAAATTTCGGAAGACACCGCAGTGTGCTTCACAGATGCTACCGCTTTTCTGCTTGCTTCACGGTACTTAGCTGTGGCAGAGAGCAATGGTTGTTCCGCTGCTCCTCCACAACGTGAGTGGCCGGGGCTTTTGGATTTTTTTCGATAGCCAGGGAAGTGAAATTTCACACCTATCTAAGTGGACAATACGGTTTACAAACGCGATATATCTACGGCTAATAAGAAAAGCTCAAAGTAGTGTTGTGCATCATGCTTTGCCAAAACAAAACAACAAACGGTCAATGTGAGTCAATATTGGTGATTGATACTTCGACGAGTTACAAAAAGAATGAAAGAGTTTATACTTGTCTAATTTAAACTCAGCAGATAGGTCAGATAGGTTCAAAGTGATTCTATAAAAACCTATTCCAGGTCAGTAAAAATTTCCGGGTGAAAACCTTACCAAAGGTGGTAACCCTATTACCATGTAAAAAAGATTTTCAATTGGATAAATGCCACAATTTTACAATAAGAAACCTGTTCCAGGGTACTCTCAGTAAGCAACTCATTTCTTGACATACTTGACATAAAGACAAATACCCGACGGGAATGTTTGGATAACAAGTTAAAATTTGTCCCGCATAATTCACCCACAACAAGCATCCAATTTACCCCTGGGAATTCACCCCCGGTTGAAAACCACTGTTCTAATGCATCAAATCTATAGCTTCTATTATTCAAAAGATATAAGAACTTAAGGAGTTATATACAAAATTGTGGCGCAGAAGCGAGGTAAAATCGTAATTTTTTTAAAGTGTTTTTGTTTATTTTTTTTAAAAGCGAAAAACAATTCGTTGGTAGTGCCATCGAAGATATAAAAACCAAGCTGAATTAAAAAAAATTCAAGGTTATCGGAGTTATGGCCCATCCCACGAAGCGTGTTTTTTTGGCTGAACGCTTTCCAAGCTGAACCGCTCAACTAAAATCCAAAAACTAAAAATAATATTGAAGAAAAATGTATTGTGGTGTACTTGAACGGATCGGTTTCCCAATGGAACATTTTTTTCTTGCAAAACAACATGTTGACTAAAAATTTAGTTTTTTGATGTTCCAAATTTTAAACAAAAAATCATTGCAAAGAATCGAAAAAATTTTGATGAAAAAGGAACCGTTCAAGAACACGAGAATGTAAATACAAACAATTAAAAAAAATATGAAGATCGAATGAATAATTTTTGAGATATCACGTTCATCGCAACAGTACTTTGCAAAACAATTTATTCCGAGATAATTGCATTTAAAGTTTTGTGTTAGCTTTATTCGTGGAAGAACAAGCTCGCTGCAAATGGCTGTAATTTGAAATCTAGTGCTCCGATCTCGATGAAATTTCGCTCAGATAATTTCAAAAGCATGTACTTTCAAAAAATAATTTTTTTTCGATTTTTTGAGCTTCGACTTTGTATATAACCCCTTAATATATCATAAATTGATTTTTTTAAATCAATTTTATGAAATTTAAAAAAAAAATCGCATTCGCCAATGTTCGTCTTTAAAAACTCTGAAAACAGCTGAAGGATAGGTTAAAAAATGAAAACGAAAAAAGTTATGCTAAAAATTTTGTTTTTCATTAATTGACCCTTGGTAGTATGTTTAAATTACTTTCACGGTGGACAATTTAAAAAGATAGAGTTTCGTTTTCATGTTAAAATTTTGCACTTTACAAGACTTTTCTATTATTTTAAATACTAAGTAGGGTGGTTCCAACTTTATTAAGATAAAAAAAAATAGCTTTGCTGTCTCCTAAAAAATTGTAGAAAATGAAATTTTAAAAAAAATTATCGAAGACGCTGGATACTGGGTGCTTCTGTGTAAAATAAAACTATAAAGTTTTCGGTAGTTCAAAAGATCTGGGGTCTGGCAGGCAGAGTTCGGCCAGAAAGTTTTTCATAGGAATTCAACCAACGAGCACTTTTTCGGATTTACACACACACAGTTCTTGCTACACCACCATCAGTCAAGGTTTCATGCCGTTGTTGGAAAAATCGACAATTCTGAATTGAGCGGATGATACGAAATATTTTAAGATCGTTTTTGTGGGACCGGCGAGCAGTTTTCAGCACTAACTACACGTCATTGAAGTAAAGCAGAACCATCAACGATCCCAAGTAACGTCCCTGCGATATTTCTGATGTAAAAATAAGTACCTGGTGATGTCCTACGACAATCATTATCTCTCCTTTTGAGAACTAGGATCGATAAACTACCGTTTATTACAAATTTCTCCATTTTATCATTTGTTTTATGAAAAACGGCGGATAGGTTGTTTTGATCGCAACATTTCATGCTCCCGGTTATGTACGATGCTAGACTCGGCAGTTTAGTCGCTGATCAGCCTCCAGTGGTTGAACCATGTTAATAGTGGATTACGTATTGCTTTGATTGACCCTGAGGTGGTTCCATTATCAACAGTTCGAGAGAGCACTCGATGAAGTTTTTCCCCGCTAGTTATTGATGTTTCACTATTTCTTTTTTTACGGTTTGAAAACATGTTCGCGGATTTCCAATAAGACGAAAAAATGCCGCTTGCAAGAGAACTCAAGCAGAAGCAGAGTTACCAAAACGTTGATGTGTCTTCTTAGAGGCACCAAACAGATTTCTTCGGGTCCCAGATTGAAAAACGATTTAAGCCGGGAAGAAGCTCTGATAATCATCGATTCAGGATAGTCGATTGCGGACGCAAGTAATTTTCGCTATCCGAAAAATTCAGTTGTCATCTTCTTTCAATTGTGAATTTTCGATATATTGGACTATGTGTGATTGTTGTTAAATAATAGAAACTGCAATTCAAAATCCGGTTTCATCGTAGTACGATTCGCTTCGTCGCACGAAGTCAAACGAAAAATCAAATTGAGTTGCAGAGAGAGAGAAAGCGACATGTAGCCCATTACACTTCCGAAAGCGACGTAGAAAGTGTTTTTTGCAGTAAACGGGATATAGAAACGATCTTCGCATACTGAATGTACCTTTTTCAAGTATTTTAAATATCATTGTAAATTACAATTTGTAATATGGCCTGTATTAAGTAATAACATTTTTCAGAGATTTGTATGATAGGAATTTATATAATCTCCAGCTAACGTTTTTTTGCCTTTTGATATCTCCGTCATCTATGAAAACGGCTCCGAGCGTTTTCCTTAAGTAGATGATAGGACTATTATAAAATAAAAACACTTGTAAGGACGTGGCCAGGTGTGTGAAGATGAGCGGGTCTACGTCATTGTAGATTGTGGTGAAGTCTGATATGACAATGGATATATTCAATTCTGCAACTCCATTTACGATTTGTACAGGTGTTCGTGCTATGCTATACTATGCAAAATTTCTTTGCAAACGGACTACACCTTATTCCTATGATACGTACATATGAACGCCTCGTTCTTTCTCTTTGCACTTTTTATGTATGAAAAGGATGTTGACAAGTGAAATAACGAGGCTGTATTAACAAATTAAGGGGGTCTTCTACTCTCATGGTTTCAAAAAATCGATTTCTTTTGTTGACGGACAAATCCATCGACCAGCTAACAAAATTTTATGGACTGTCGATTCGGAGAAACTCAAATTCTGTAGATCATATCGAAATGCAATCTGGGATTCCCTGGAACACTGCTCGTCATCGAACGAAAATCCCCAACACTCAAAGTGTTTACCCGGCAACGACAGTTGGTGCAAGTGGCGTCAGCCTGAAGTAAAAGGAGCTTTAGAAACATTCGAACATGTCAGGATCTACGAAATTCTATCATCTAATGATTTATTAGAAAGATCTATTTATTTATTTATTGAAAGGATTTAACCTTATAGGTCATTCGCCTTTATTAGAAACCTGATTTGGAGCTCCCACCTAAAACATCAATGAGATTCTGAATAGTGGAATCTGTTCCTTAGCGCCAAAACACATGCACAAATTCTGGCAGACAGGTGGTCAATGTTGTGACTTATTTGGCAGTCAGTATCTTCAACCAAGGATTTTCATCGATCTTACAAGCTATGGAGGTGATGGGAATTACTTCGGGGACTGAAGCTGAAAGATGTGCTACTCGACTCGATAGTGAACGTATAACACATTCTGAACGCAAAGTGGGTGTCGCGGCAAAACAGGCCCGAATTCAACAGAGAGAGCAAAATGTACAAAGCCAAGAACATTTTCGTGATGAGGAAGTTGAGCTTTGCGGACCCGATATAGCAGACTATCTAGTAAGTTACTACTATCGAGTTATACGCCGTACTTTATCTTTAAACGCGTTTTCCCGAAAGTAGTGTTTTTAAGCGGTCAAGTAAGACTTTTCATAGAAGTACTGGTCCGATTTCAATAACTTTTTCTCCAATTGTTCAGAAAATATACCGCTATGTTTCGAGAGGGATTTGCAACATATCAATTTGTTCCATTTTTATGGCCCCTAATAGGCCAAAAAACAACATAAATATTGGAAATTTTCGCAAATCGTTACATAACTTATAGAAATGTTTCAATAAAAGAAATAAATCTCGTCTAAACATAGCCAACGTGACTATGATTATAAAAATATTAGTTTTCTGATTACGGATTACCCAATTTGTCACAACTTTACTTTAGCGGGATCCATGCAGTTTCAACATTAATGTCATCAATAAATTTTCAAGGTCGCAAGATATTCTTCTTTTCGTCTTCAAAAACAAAATTGAAAAGTTAAAACATGTATGTTCAAAATAAAAAAAGATTCTTAATCCATTGAGTAGATGCTTTACAATTTATTCCCAAAATAGTGCTTAATTGTAGGCTTCGCGAGTAGAAGACCACCTTAAAAAAGACATCCGATTGTACAATTGGAGGACTCGAGTGTATTAAGCTTTGTTTGTCGTATTCTGCTTGAGGGTAAGTTTACGTTGCAGTTATGGTTGCAATCTTTAGTAACTGCTATCTAGACCGGAGTGAATAAAGTGAAGACTCAACAAGGAAAATTAATTTATGCTTACAGTAAAGAAATCAAGGAAAATTAGGGCAGTCAGTGAAATACCAGAACGTATAGTATTCTACATATTGTAAAGTTCAACGAATTTATATTGATTACTTTTTGTCAGTTCGATCCTTCATATTCGCATCACTTCTTATATAAAGTAAACAAGCATAAACTCAATGCTCATGGTTATCAGTGCTTATCGCTTCGATCAGCGCTTTCATTCTTCTTGTCCAGGCAAATATTTTTGTTTCGTTCGTAATCAATCTGAATGTTGATCAGGCGTGAGGTAATTCCTTAGAATACCACTTGTCGAAGTCAAACATTTTTCTAGCAAAAACACGTGCTAGGTATCTGTTCGTAAATATTAGAACTCTTTCACAACAATGTATATTTATTATCATATGGGTTCCCGAGCAATACGGAAAAACACCGGCGCAAGACCAAATTGCTGTTGCTTTTTGTTTTGTGCGAATTCGGGTCTCGGTCTAAGTTTAGCGACCGGTCCAGTGTTGGCGAACTATCATTTGGACACGCTTCCACGGATATCTTACATTAATGTGTTACACTCTCGGGGAAACTTCCTCCCTCTTTCCAGTACTTATTGTGTGATGTACGCATTTTGTATTTATGTATTTCACCCAGTCGCATCATAGTTGGACTCCATAGACATGTGCGATTAATAATTCCGAATGGGTAATTGAGTCTTAATTTCTTTTTATTAGTGAAATACATTAAATAAATTAATATATATATCTGCGTCTGATGTTCGGCACACCCCACCCAACCCATCAATAGACGGCGATGTTTACTGACGAGTTCGACGCAAGTATTTATGTAGTAGCGTGTGCTTGCTTTTGTCGTGCGTGTGTTGTTGTTGACTATGGCTAACTCACGTATGTATTGCAGTTATTTGGGTTGGGACGACACAGACACCCTTTTCCTCTGTTTTTTTTTCTATGTTGCTTGTTACAGTTTTCTCCTGGGGTTTGGCTTTCAGCTGGCCTTTATCGGTTTATTGATGTAGTGTTCCCCTTGTCTATATAAGTATACCATAGTGGGACGTCAGTCAGCCAAAACAGCTGAGCAGAGTGAAAGAATCCTTCACATGATGATTTCCCACTGTTCTTGATATGTTGGCTAACAGTGGTTTTATAGTAACAGCGCGCGCAAATTAACAAATAAAGGAAAAAGATGTAATGTTTACTAAGTAGGACTTTGCGATTCGAATTCTTTACAACAGTAGCTAACAAGAGAGACAATAAATCCAAAAGTGGATTAAAACAAATTTGTAAATTAAGATTGTGTTCTAAACTCTTAAACTAACTCTAATAAGTCAAGCATTGTGTTTCGAATTCTTTTCAGTAGCTATTAGACCAACTTCACCCGTTATCTAATATTTATTTCTAGGCTATCGTTTAGCTAAGGTTTTATTTCAATTGAATGTTCATTTTACTTCCAAACTAATTTTGAATAAAGCAGGATTAAACCCGCCCGCGTTGCCTGTTTTTAAACTTATTTCAACTGCGGAAAACAGTGGCAACTGTCAAGTATACATTCGACAAGTAGTTCTATTTGTATATAGATGTTATGCGAAGACAAAACATTTAACATGGAACATTTGAGGGACAAATTTATTCCGCTTTCTCTCCAAGAAAGTTGTTTGCGGAAACCGGAAAACCACGCTCGAAAAAAAAACTATCCGCAACAATCGCCTCGGAACAAACCCTTTATTTTATTTTTCTTTCTCTATTTACTGCCGGAATGTCCATCACGGCGAACCATTAAACCTACTAGCCCACAAAATTTTCTCGTTTGCACTTGAAGCGTGGTCGTAGTCCTAGTCGGTCGCTGCTTTCAGGAGGACAAAGGACAAATTCACTAACAACCGAAACCGGCAGCAGACAACAGAGGAGGGTGAATCATTAAATAACGTTGGCGCCGCCAGGATGTCTTCCCGACTACCCCATCGCCCCGCGGACTGAACAAACAGTCAACTGCTTCCACACTTGTGCTACCAAATCCCACCACAGACGACTCACAGTTGTTGCTGTAGGAATGGGTGGGACACAGTTTCACTGGTCCTCGTACAACTATGGCATACAGTTTTATGCTCCGCTCCGTACGAGGGCAGTACGCTTCGATACTAGAACTGGCGGAAGTGGGAAACTACAATGGTGCATACACGAAATACGTCTGCTATCAAAACGCTGTGATCTTGGTAGTTTTTCAAGGATTCGACATAAAAATTAAAGATATGAATTAGATAAAAGGATTGAACAGCTGAAGGGTATGTTTGCATACTATATTGTTTTCAATATACTATACAATCTGACATGCGTACACTGCTATGCGGAATGGCTATATGTATTTTACAAAAATTGATTTACGAGACATTTTATCTATGTAGAAATATTTGACTAGACAGCATAGGGAAGGTACAATAATTATCTTTATACTACAAATGTTTATTGTTTCAAAAATGATTATAATTCTAAAGATAGTCAAATATGCAAACTCATATTCTTACGGTATACATATTTTTTGAAAAATCAAATGAAATTTTCTATTATAAATAATCAATGTGGTAACCAATGTTTGTAATATTGTTATTACAGCTAATTACAGTGTCGCACTTTTTATTCGAATACTCCCATATATTTTCTGATAAGTGAATAAACAGGGAGTGCAGTATACACATTTAAACAATTGTAAATTTACCATAAATGTTTTTTGTACGCTTCATGCTTAGGGTTCTTCTTCTAACCGAATTTCTAATATCCACTATTTCCTAGTATACAGTACCGTCTTTGCGCACGGGCACACTGGGCCAGGGGCCCAGTGCTTACAGGGTTTTTATTTTTTTTTCCTAGGTTGGGTACATATTTCACTGCGACCAGTGTTTTGATCTATTGTGGCAGGCCCCTTTTTATTGTATGTTACATTAGGGTGTTGTATTACAGTAAAGACCCGTTTTATCAACCCCTGGGCGAGTTTTAAGCTGATGAAACAGGGACATTGATAAAATCGGGACATGTATTTTTCTGTCTTTTTAATACATCGATGCTCTTAAAATGTTCTTCTTTGTTCCTTAGATATAGCTTTGCAACCTTTTCTGATTATTTTCTTTAGGTACCTTAAAGGGGTCTGACAGTGCAAAATTTAAAAAAAAATAATATTTTTATATTTGCATTTTTTCGTATCTCTAAGATAAGAAATATATGCCCAAGAAAGGCTTTGCTCGAATTCAACTTGGTTCGTCTGCTAGAGCCCATCAAACTACCAACTGAGCCGATAAAATCGGGTCAAAAAGCTGATAAAATCGGGGGTAGATAAAATCTGGGACTAATAAAATCGGGTGCTGATGAAATCGGGTACTATTAATTTGAGTAATTCCCACTTGCTGAGTAAAGGCACGATCCCAGTAAGGTATTATAGAACGTATAATGTTTATTGCCTTGCCGGGTGCAGTCGTTCATACATCTGAGGGTTGTATTACCCTCTTATCGAAATTTTTTCTCCTTTTATGGAAAAGTGCTACACAGTAACACACTAAATGTTCTGAGGTCTCCCTATCTAGGTTACAGAAGCTACAGGTATCGTCTTCTATTGTGCCTAGCTGCTTAAGGTGATATTTACTCGGGCAGTGCCCTGTTACTAAACTGCTGAAAGTACTTAACTTAGAATCATTTTGAAGACCATGTTCCAAAAAATAGTAGCAATCAATTGTTTATAACTCTTTAGCGTATGGCACGGTGTATTTATTAGAACAATTTGATGCAAAAAAATTCAGCATCTCTGAAACTTCGGAATATGAAAGAATGGGCTTTCCCCTTTCATTTGAAACTAAGATCAAAATAATCCGTCGGGGGGTCCACAGCAACTTTTTTTGGAGTTTTTTTCATGACAATATAGGTTTTACTACTGGAGATAGTTCATATTTCTGTTCCTAGATGGCGCTTTATACATTCGAACAACACTAAAAGTGAGAATTTGATAGAAAATTTAATTGTGTACAAGTTTGTTGACCACTAAAAATTGATCTGAAATCATCCGGAAAAGTTGTTTATGATTTTAACTAAGATAGTTTCACACGAGGACTAGTGGTTTGGAAATATGTTTTCTCGCACTTATTACAACACCAAAAAATAATTGGGTTTAGTGGCATGAAAATATTAGACGGGATTCATAACGTTCATAATTGAACTTCTGAAAATAAGGATGTTTGGCAGAGTCAGAAAATTATTTGTGCTTTTGGTTTGTAATCTTTCTATTATTTATAATTTTCAGCTAAAAGATGAGACTTTCCAAGCTCTCAAATTTCGCTGAATTCACTATTGAACTAAACACAACTATTTGGCAAAGAAAAAAGTGCTTGTAAATTGACAAACCACTAGGTCTTCTGTGAAGCTAACTTAGACATAAAATTCGTTAAAATATTAAACTACTTTTTGGGATAATTTCAAATCGGTTTTTAGTTGGTAACAAAGTTGTAGACAATTAAATAATCTATCAGATTCTTACTTTTTGTGTTGTTCGAATGTCTAAAGCACCATTGTAAAATTTATGTTTTCACGAAAAAAAAACTTCAAAAAAAAGTTGCTCTAGACCCCCTGACGGATTATTTTGATTTTGGTTTCAAATGAAAGGGGAAAGCCCATTGTTTCATATCCTGAAGTTTCAGAGATGCTGAATTTTTTTGCATAAAGTTGTTAAAAAAAACACCGTGATGGGTAACAATGGATCAGTTGCTCGGATTTGCACATTGCACCTTATCCCATGTGACGTTTAAAGAGCATCAGACAATGAAGCGGAGTGATGGTAGCAGTACCCGACCAGGAGAAAATAACTGGGCAATAACCCGAGCATGCTATTTTTTGGTATTCATACCAAAACTTAGTATTAATTGATTATTATACCTCATTGGGGTATTACGCAGGTATTGAAGAAACATTTTTCAATACCTGCTTAATACCTCAATGAAGTATAATACTTTATTTTAGTATTATTTATGTATTCCAGTTATTTTTACAAATACCAAACCAATACCTTATTAAATACCTCCATAGAGTGAATTTTATTATTGGAAGGTTGAAAAATGTTTTATTATTATTTAGGTATTATAATAACTCGTTTCACTATCAAATAGTTATTTGTAGAACATGTCTATGTTATTTTTTTGGTATTTTATCTCTTGTGTAGAGCTCATTAATACCATATTGTGGTAAACAGTCGTTGGTACTGATACCTAAATTTAGTGTTCCGCAGTTATTTTCTTCTGCTCGGGTAGGAAACAAGGCTCTGCATGATCAGTATAGTATTGGACCAATTCTCACAATTGGGTCATGAAATGAGAAAAAAAATCTTGTTTTATTACATACATCGACAGGGGCGGCGAAATACTTTACGCCCGAGTGGGTAGAAAGCATAGGGGGGGGGGTACATTAGTAAGGATTTTTCACTTTTCGCAATGCATACGCTTACATTACATTCACATTAAATCACGTTCGATTGTGCAAATGGAATCGATGTTTTCAAATGTGTGTAGTGCGAGATACATGCGTTGCACATATAAATTTTTTGAAATGGTTCAAAATTTCGAGTGGGTAATTACCACCTCGGTTATTTTCGAGTGGGTAGTACTACCCATACTACCCACGCTTTCCGCCGGCCCAAAGCTGATTTTCGTGATTACAACAATGTTTTTTCCAATTCAGGAAACGTAAAAATAAAATTTAAATTTAAAATAAAGAATTATGTTGACAGTCTTGATTTGTCACTATCAGAAGCATTTGACGTATCAAATTTCACGACAAATGATGCCCTGTCAGAAAAAAAATGAATACATGCTTCCGTGTTCTCCCGCAGGGTTATTTTTATTTGACATAAACACCATCCAATGTACATAGTTTTTTTCGTTTTGGGTGTTGTCTTGATAGGCCAAAAGTAAACAGTTTTATGGTTGTCTATGTTTACATAAGATTTATTTTAAAAAACAAAAAAAAAACGTTTTCACATATTACAACGACTTTTTTTAAAATAATCTTATATAATATACATAATTGTATATTGGACCTAAAATTTATCGAATGGAACGGAAAACTATATATAGCTAAATGACCCAATTCATTAATTTCATGTTGAGCAAAAACAATGAAATGTTTTGTACAATACGTATAGAAAGTTCGAAAGGCACCAAGCAGGACCCGCAATCAACAAGTCAAAATTTTCACAAGCAGTACAGAAAGTGGAATAAGAAGATGTTGAAATTCGGTACACAATCCTTGTTTGGCAAGCGATCCGCGCATGTGGCAAATTTTCATTTCATCACATCAGGTACTGTGAATGAACAAATCTACATGAAAACCTCTAAAAATAACTTCTTGAGGTCTCACGATTTTTTTTTGTTAGGGGAAACTTTGCCACTGCAACCACTACTCAGGTTATCTTTTGTGGCTGCCCCTGTTTGCTCTACATGTTACAAATTGACCGAATCTAATGTAGTTGGAAGCGAGTTGTTTGTTTGTCCACGCGTGTCGTCCCAACCGGGTAGTACATTATTAACGTAGCTGAGGATCCGTTTGGGACAGGTATGCCATATCTCGTGAGGCGTCATAAGATGCCTTCCGAAGTATCGCTCCCTTCGAAGAAATAGTACTGCACAATGGCAGAGAATATGTTCCGAGCTCTCGGACTCGTAGTTACAAAATAGACAAATGTCATCTTGACTTTTGCCAATTTTTTCAGATGATACTTAGCAGGACAGGGTCCCATAAATAAACCTGTGATTATACGTAAGTCTTTACGTTTTAGATCCATTAGTTTTTTAGCTCTCGTTGTATCTGGATGTATGAATTTCTTAGCTTGTCGAGCGCCTTCTACGTTACGTCAGTTGTTTAGTAGTTGGTCTCTTGTCCAAGTCAAAAGTTATAGTTTAATGGCACTGGTGGATATACCTAGAAATGGTTCTGGTCCAACAAACATGTTTGATGAACCACGCCTGGCTAATTCGTCGGCCACTTCGTTACCATCGATTCCTTGGTGGCCAAGTACCCAGAATATCATTACTTTATTCCTAGTTGCCAGTTGTTGTAAAGATGTGATGCACTCCCAAACCAGTTTGGACTCACATTTCGACGACCTTTATACCAACAGTGCTGCTTGGCTGGCCGAGAAGATGGCGATTTTTGCATGTCTGTAGTTTCGTTTCCTAAAGACCTCCGACCAGGTGTATATTGCATATACCTCTGTCTGGAAAACTGTAGGCCACTTTCCCATTGATATCGCTTCTTTAATTCTTGGTCCGTAGACTCCCGAGCCAGTCAGCTCACCCATTTTAGAACCATCCGTATAGAATCATATTGTACCTAGTATAGGTAGTATAGGACCCCCTACATCCCACATCTGACGATCCACTATGTGGACCTCATATGAGATATCGAAGTTCGGTTTAGCCTCCATTTTATCTTGAACTGTAGTCTCGCCTCCTCCATAACGTGTTTGTGCAATGAAGGTAGATGAAGCATGGCTTCCATAGCTGTGGTGGGTGTTGATTACATAGCACCTGTGCTGGAGAGGCAGGCTAACCTCTGAACTTTAGTTAGTTTAGCTTGGTCGGTCTTTTGCTTAACTTTGGACCATAACACAATGGAGGAATAAGTTAATCGTGGTCTGGCGATGGCCGTGTAGCTCCCTAGTTTTCCCGAAGAGTTTACTGTACACCCACAGTGCTGTTGTTGTTTTATTAACGGTGTACGTCAGCTGCGAGTTCCAATTTAGTTTTTTGTGTAGGATAACACCAAGGTGCTACGCTTCTTCTGCGTATTTGATTGTAGTTGCACTGAGAGTTGGGGGAACCAACTTCAGATTTTTCCTATTGGTAAATGGTACAATGACCGTTTTTGTAGGGTTCACGTTGAGTCCCTCTTTGAAACACCATGTCATGATGAAGTTCAGGGCTAGTTGAATCCGATCGCTTAGTACAGATTCATGTTTTCCCCTCACAATTAGGACAATGTCATCAGCATATCCAACAATCTCGAAACCCATTTCAGTCAGATCATTGAGAAGATCGTCCACCACTAGTGACCAGAGCAGGGGTGATAGCACACCTCTATGGGGACAACCTCTATTGGCTGTTATAGTTGCTTTCGTGTCTCCCAACGTTGCTGTGATCTCTCGACTCTTGAGCATTGCAAGAATCCAGTCCCCTATCGGTTTTCCACTCCTCTTTTTGCCAGGGCCTTGTGAATCGATATGTAGGACGCACCCTCGATGTCAAGAAAAGCGCAAATTGCTATTTCCTTGAAATCGAGGGTTTTCTCAATAAGTGTCACTAAAGTATATAGGGCTGTATAAATATTACCCTAGCTTATAGGTGTGTGCCCAAGCATAAGACTGGATCTCAGGATGTTTAGTGGATCCGGAAGAATTATGTCTCCCGATTTTTGTAGAAATATTGGAAGAACGTTATCAGGGCCGGGGGATTTGCAGGGTTCGAAGGTGTTGATAGTCCATTTAATTAGAGGTGGTGTGAAAATCGGACAGGTCAGTTTTTGTGATGCCTCACAAGTCCTGTTAAGACGGAGTTCATCACAATCCTGACCTGTCGAATTCTCGTCTTTCGCAACTGACCCAGGAAAGTGGGTGTTCATTAGAACATCCAATGTTTCACTATTGCCGCCTTTTTTCACTTGCCCTAGGGCATTTGTGTGATCCTTTGATAAGGCTTTTTGAAGGTGAACTGCCTCTGGAAAGTTTCCGATGTTTTCACAAAACTCGCGCATTGATAGTTTTTTAAGCCTTTCTCAACTAAGTGTTGTATTTGGTAAGAGCGGTCCTGTAGTTTGACCAGTTACCAGTAATCTTCGCTTTATTGAACAGGCACCTAGCTTCCTTCCTAAGTGTTGCTAGATTTTCGTTCCATCAAGGAACATCACGACATAAAGACCTCGTTACAAGAGGGCAACTGTCATTATAGGCGGTTATGATACTTTTTATAGGGCGTTTGCCGCATTATTCAGATCTGCCGGAGATTGGATCTTATTCCCCGTTCTTTTCGACTGTTCCAGGTGTGAGCGGAATACACACCAATTTGTTTTCCTTATTTCCGTGTGTTTTTGCACTGTGAGTTTATTGGCTTCTATGGCGTACATTATGTGTCTGTGATCCGACAGACTAGGCTCGTCGGAAACGTGCCAATTCTTTATCTTTTTCGTTATTTGAACGCTGCATAACGTGAGGTCTAGTACTTCGCTCCTAACTGCGTTCATAAATGTAGGTACAACTCCCTTGTTACATATATTGACATCATTTGACGAAAGGTATTGTAGTAGGTACTCACCTCTAGTATTTATATCCGTGCTACCCCATATTGTGTGATGTGCATTGGCATCACATCCAATGATAAAGGGCTTGTTTATGCTTCTGCAGTACTTTATGGGGGCATCGATACAATATACTATTTTGTGAGCTGAGGAATTTTAGCCAAAGATTTTATGCTTATTTGCCCACGGCTCCTATAGAAGAGCGATGTCTAGTCGCTCTTTGGTGAACCTCCGGGCAAGGACGCTTGTGGCACCTTTTGCATGGTGAAGGTTCACTTGAATGCAGCGAAGGCTGCTCATTTTTTCGGTGTTTCTTTGCCGTCGATTTTTGGGGTCAATGCTTCGTCCCATTTATTGTGCCGACGGCTAGTCACAGGCGGAGTGCTGTTCGACGTTCCAGTGGTCTTTTTTGGCCCAGTATTTGCTTCGGCTCTTGCCGTTTGGGCAACTTCGTCTGCAGGGGTTTTTCGATCTTCTCCTTGGGTATCAGCTCGTAAGCCGCATACAGTAGGGTGGTTTTGTGTTTTGCTCGTAAGACGAGCTGCCACCGATGCACTCCTTACCGTCGCTGCAGGCTTGCTATGGTCAGAAGCCGGTTGTGAGGTGCTCGTATTGGGTCACCCACAGGAGCTTTTATAGACCATGTTTGCCTAGAACTTCCACGCTCGGCAAAGGCCGCCCCCCCTCAGCTGTCGCATTCTAGCCTTTCCGAATACGTAGTTCAGCTGATTGTGTTGGGAGGTTATCAGTTTCACTGAAGCCTCATCTACCGCCAACAGGAGCTCTACCATCTTGAGGACCGCAGTTTTCTTCACGACCTTCCAGCGTTCTGTGCAGAAATTGTCGTTCTGATCCTGCACCAGGCGGAGGATGTTCCCATCGGACCTGTCGATGCTGTCGGGGAAATACCCGATGTAAAGCGCTTGTTTTGGAATCTGCGACGCTTCAACAGCTTCCAATGAAGCGCCTTCCCAGGGCTTGATTGTAGCTGTGGCAACCTTCAGCCACTTAGCTGAGATACCCTTTTTTGTAGGTGCACTTCCTAAACTTGGGTCTCGTATTGCTTGAGCTCTGCTCCATGACGCTATCAATCAGCGCGCATCGAGTAGCATTCAGTTGTTCATGGCTGAGGGTATTTACAGGGTACCCAACCGGAATGATGGCCATCGAGTACGACTTGGCCATTTCGTTGAAAGTTGGGCGTTGCTCAGTTTTTAGTGTCTGTCTAGGATCTTGACTCCTGATCTTTTGAGCTTAGATGGTGCCTTCCCTATTGTGATTTTTGCCAATTCTAGCGCTTCAGTGTGTTTGTGGCCGTTTCTCAGCAGCCACCCATAGCGTTTCTTCGCCGCTCCGCTTAAGTGATGAGTTCTTCCTGTTCCTCTTGTTTTGTTCTCGAAGCCCTTCAACCCACCGGTTGCTCCGCCGGGCTGGTCTGTGTCCTCCTTGACCGATCCTCGTCTCTATCTGGAGAGTTGAGAATAGACGAAGTGCAGGACACAACATCTTCCAACGAACCACTATTCAGCAGCTCTCCAAGTTTGATTTCCGCGCAATCCTTCACCTCTTCCACCTCCATCGCCGCAATCGCCTCTAAACTCATGTTTACAGTGTTCTTAGTGTTTTCCGTTTTGTTCCCACGAAAAGCTAGGGAAAGAAAGTCAACCCTGTCAGAGCCCCGCTTGACAGGGTAAGGGCAAAAATACTGTGGGGTGCGCCCTGGTGCCCCACAGGCTCCGTACGCGGCTTGGTATTTGTCATCGCTTTTAATCCCAGTCCTAGTTTTAAGTAGGGACGGGGTTCAAAGTGTTGATGCCCCCTCGGCCATTCATCCCTCGGCACAGGTCGCGTCACACCTTGGATTGGGACATAAATTCTACGGTACGGGTTTTGAGGCCCGCCCGTTGGCGCCCTCTCATTTCGATGCTACAGCAGAAGGCTGATAGCACCCAGCCGACGCCGGTCTAACGATCACATGTCATCGATAGACTCACGTGGAGGCATGAGATAGGAAACTTGTGAGTACTATGTTATCTGTTAACTATGTTGCGCTAATTTCTCAATCGAACGAGTTGTGTTACCTTGTGGCAACAAAAATCAGAAAAGATAATTTTGCTACTTTTCCAAATAAAGTATTAACCCTTGTCTACATCACTGGGTTAGGCTAACCCAATGGCGATTAACTAGAAGAGAAGACTACATATTAGGAAGACTGATATCCCTTTCCTTCCCCCATACAAACGAGAAGCGACAGAGGTTACAGCGCCTCTATTGGAGAAAGGTAGGAAGCTTAATGTAAAAATGTGTGTGTGCATCGCTATGGGAAGTGCTACCTTTACCCGCTAGTGGCGTTGCTGTTTCTGTCTACAGATTCTGGAAAGAGTTGCACGTCTTCTTGATATGCAGTCTTTCGCTGAAAAACTGCTATTTATAAAAAGAAAGGGAAAATCGGTGTGTAGCCCAGGGGAAATATATTTGTATCCCCACTACATATACTCGACTCGGCAGCACCAGTCTTCGGCCTACCGGGTAAGCCTAACCCAGTGGTGTAGCTACTTACGAAAATGAAGTGGTGTAGCCAACGGTTAAACGCCACGTTACAGTCCCATTGAAACAAAAAAGTAGAACAGAGAGAAGAGGGAAATTTGAAATTTAAACTTTTAAGTCTATCGTGCACAATTAAAATCGCTTTAAATTTTTTAATAAACAAAAAGTCAAGAAACCTCTCCTAATGTCAGAAAAAGTAAATTCCCGCGAGAATTTCGTTACATTCTAATGCATGTGGTACTTATTACAATGCAATTCCCAACAGTTTATTCGAGAAGACGGACATAATTTTCCATTTCACGCTCTTCCAAGCAGAAGACAGGAAGGGGAAAAATGCTGATTGTCGTCATATTTAGTCATAGTGTCTTGCGGTTGGCGAACTTCCCATCATTTTCTGCTCTACTCCACTGTACATAGTTGAAGAATAGCTCATAATAAGTAGGTCAAATCGTGCCAGCGACAAACAACGTAAGATTATGCACAAAACTACTTACCCAGAAGACCGATTGGAACCACCGCCGAAGCGAGGAGGGGCAAAATTTCACGCACAACAGATATAGAAAACTGCAAGCTCGGCCGTCGGTGCTGCCTGCGAAGGCGTTCTGGAATGAGGATGCTGTGTGAGAAGATTTGCCATTTGCTGTCTTCGTCACTTGGAGTAATTGGAACCTTAATCGGTTCTCATCCTCGGCGGTGGTCGAGAACGGTTCTCTGCGATATTGTTCGATTCCGTCAGCAGGCCTCTATGTGGGTCACGAAGCTCTACTGCTACCCGAATAGATACCGGCTCAATGCAGTTCCTCTGTGCATGAGAGCAGCCCGAGAACCGTCATACATTGAAGTGGGCATTTTTCAGCTAAGCTTATACATAGAATCGAAGATCTGATCTCAGTCAGTCACACCGAATGCTCTTTTTTGCCCTTCGTTCAATTTAATTTGTTCGATTGCCTCTTTAGCCTCTTCAACACCCATTTCTAAAGGCGACTTATATCGGCAGCCTGTCGTCTCTTCTGTCCCTCAGTTTTTCTATGGATTTTTTTTTCGAATCTTCGCCATAAGAAATGCACTTCCCCTATGCGATGGAGAGAGGCGATGCACGCGAGTCCATATAATTTTCTGTACAATGAATCTCTTTCTCGATCTCAACCGATAAACATCATGAGTGGAATTGCATTTCATTCATTCATTTATTTCAACTACTGGATCAATAGCGAAAGGAGGAGGAAAAGTGTGCGGAAAGGAACAGCGAAAGAAGCAAAGAAAGTGTTCCCCCGATGATGATAATAAACTATATTTCAATGACTATCGGCGGTGCTGTGGTAGACCTGTTCATGTGGGTCTTTGTTACGCAGGGCAGGACGTTACTGAGGCGTAAATGCATGAAATTCATAGAACATTTTTGAATTTTCTAGACGTTTCGAACCATAATGCAAAACATGGATATGTGATACTATTTGCATTTAGAAAAAAGCAAAAAATAGTTCTTTTGTTTTTATTTCATACCTTATTTGCCTCTTTTTTCGGGTTAGGAAAACATTTAACTCTGTATGTTGCGGTTGGGAACCTTACCAAATACGCTATGTTAATAATGAAATTTGCGTTTCGACTTCGTCTCATCAGAATCCGACACTAACTTAGTGACAGGACTAAGCTAGCACCGGATTGATGCTAGCTCCAAAAACGAAGACACTAATGTGTACCTAAGCAAACCCCTGGTCAAGCGAGATGTGCCGCAAGAAAAGGAGTTCATTTTTAAGCTCGTGGGAACTAGTGAAATCGAAACATTTGGTTTAGCTTTGCAAGCCAATACACAATGCGCTCCTATTTCTCCTTAGTAGAAGAAAATTTGGGTAAAAACCAAAGTCCTTACACTGAAAAAAATCCAAGCATTAATTCTATTTGCTTCAAACCGCTTAAAATTCACATAAAGAAGAAATGCTATTGTTATCACGCGCACACATACCTTCGATGTGTCAACTGTATAAACTATGTATGTACACACATAAGTTATATGTGCATATTATTATAGAATGGGGTTTTATGTGGCCAATAGTTTTGAAATGTGAATGTAAGATTAATGTTTCTTGTAAATACACACATTAGGTTTATGTGCCAGCAAATAATGTCTATATGCCTCCGTTAATTGCAAAAATCTATGTGTGAAATCAATAGGCATAAAGTTTTTTTTGAGTGTGTATAAGAAGGTCCTAGCATGCGTCAAAACTAAAAATGCCTCTTTGCTCGTATGTGTGATAGTTTCTAAGGGCGCATGGTAGCGTCTACGTCATCAATACCACGCTTTATAGGCTGTCTCTGTTCACTACCGCTAACAGTTTTGACGCAAGCACAGTGGTCGGAAACGCCAAAAAGTGAACTTAATTCACTAGAGACCAAACCATCGAATATATTCACAGGGTGTCTTTGGAAGAATTGTTTGTATGAATATTCCCCACAATCTGATAATAATTGAAATTAGGCATGGCTTACTATGATCGAACTAAAAAATAACTTTTTATACTGACGAGGTAGAAAGTTGATGTCTTCGACAAAGTTTCAAAAATGCTCACAGTAAAGAATTTTGTTGGAGAACTTGAGCTTGTAGGACTAAAGGTTATCGAGTTATAAGGCGTTTTCTATGACAACCCGCTTAAATCTAGTTTAATTAATATAACTTTTTTCATTGTGACTTTTCTGCAAACTATGTTCAAGACAAATGTTGAGGTACCAAAACTACATAATATTGTCGAAGACTGTATGTAAAAATACTCATTCGTTTCAAGGTTATTGAAGATTTTTACATTTTTTTACACCAACTTCAACTACCTATAAGAAAGAAAGGTGCAAACCAAAATGCACGAATAGGCATTTTTTTAACTGTTCAAACTATGCACAATAAAGCTAAGAAGGTTTGGTGCTCGATAACCTTTAGTCCTACAAGCTCAAGTTTTTCAACAAAATTCTTTACTGGGAGAATTTCTAAAACTTTGTCGAAGACATCAACTTTCTACCTCGTCAGTATAAAAAGTTATTTTTTTAGTTCGATCATAGTAAGCCATGCCTAATTTCAATTATTATCAGATTGTGGGGAATATTCATACAAACAATTCTTCCAAAGACACCCTGTGAATATATTCGATGGTTTGGCCTCTAGTGAATTAAGTTCACGTTTTTGGCGTTTCCGACCACTGTGGCATGCTAGGACCTTGTTTAGAGGGACTTTGGGTAAAAACTAACTTTTCTCCACTAAGAAGAAAACTATTTAAACCTACATTTTCGCGATAAGGGCACAAAACCTATAACTAAATTTGTCATGAAATTTGCATTTGGACTTCCGGTTCATCAGAATCCGACGCTAACTTAGCGACAGTACGATATGCCCGACCCCTAGTTGAGTTTTCTACCGAGCGGTAAGTTTATTCATGCGACACGTCACAATACGGGAGCCTATCTGAACAAGTTAAAAAAATTCTATATTTTCTTCTAAAATTGCATTTTGGCGAAAAAACAATTACATTAATGATGGAAATACCATATGAAACAAAGTTCTATTCTGTGAACTGCGTGCTGAAAATGAAAAGGCTGAATTACAGACCAAACAAAAAGGCAAAATATGAAGCAGGACAGGGCTATTGACTCTGTATACTACGTGTTTGAGCGCGGATGCGCTTATTTAGAAACCTAACTGGAAGTTCTCTTGCAGGCCCGTTGCCAGGATTTTGTTTCGGGAGGGGTTTTTAAAAATTATTGCATAAAGCTTTTAATTCTGACAACTTGAGATAGTCACTGGAAACTAAATGAAATTTTGAAAAGTTCTTAATGAGACAATTCTAAATCTAAAACGACAGAAACTAAAAATTCAAAAAATATTACTATGCTATATTTCATCCTAAGGAGGAAAATTTGGTAAAAACCAAAATTTCTCACTAGGGTGAAAATTTGTTGGTAAAACCAGTCTTTGTACAGGAGGGCACAAATCCTTATTTTATACTTAGTTGCGTTTCGGCTTCGCCTCATCAGAAACACAAAGTGTGTTTTAGTTTTAAGGGATTCGCGTCAAGCCGGCGCTAATCTATTCCGACAATAAGTTAGTGTCGGTTTCTGATGAGGCGAAGCCGAAATGCAACTAAGTATCAAAAATATGTTCTTTGTAACAAGAAAGGCTATAGTACATCGACCAATTATTGAATGTTGAATTTGATTTTTATTATTTATTTACAAGTACAATTTACTCCTGTTAGAACAAATGGATATTCTAGAGCTCAAAGTATTTATGAGCTAACCGAATATGACAAGGTTCCTTAACGGTGCAGAAAATGCAAGGTGTTCTAAAGCACACGCTTATAAAGGTGTATAAAACGCAAAATCGATATAAGTAGAAAAATCTTCTGATTTAGCAGGCGATTTGTAGATTCGCAGAAATGGTTCAACTTCTATTTTCTTGATCTGGTGTTTGGCAATTATTACCAGTTCTATGGCGTCATGCTAACACAATTTTTTGATATATTCTTTTTAAATGACACTATTTTCAAGACTGGTAGGTCAGAGCCCCATCCAGGAAGGGTTCCTAGTGATCAATGGGATCGAAATATATATATATATATATATATATATATATATATATATATATATATATATATATATATATATATATATATATATATATATATATATATATATATATATATATATATATATATATATATATATATATATATATATATATATATATATATATATATATATATATATATATATATATATATTTCTATGATTTAATCAACTAAAGGAAATTGCACAGAATTTAATACATTTAAAAAATTGCTCAGAAATTGTGCACAAATCTAAAGATGGTGGTCCGTGGCTCTTTTATATATTTGGTTAATGGTTGTCCAACAGATCTCGTGCGAGCGAGTAGCGATTACGCGTTGAGGACCTGTATACAAGGCTGGGAAATATTTTGAAAAACCATGTTCATGATCGCGAACATCTGGTTTCATCCTTGTTTCTTACCCTTACGTGTCACGAGTATGGCTTCCTTAATGATGGTGCTGGTTGGTGATTTGATATACTGGGCCCAACTTTTGCCGCCAATATTACCTGAACGGCAGCCACAAATTTAGCAATTGTTTTTGGTTCAGGTAATTGTATTAGATACTATGGATGTGCAAATACGTATTGTGCGTAATTATACTATCGCATTATGTTTTGTACGTGCAGGATCAAGTAGGAAGAAATGACTTGGTCCAACTAGATTCCCAACATAAAAAACACCATATAATATATGGAGAATTACTTGCTAGATGTGTCCTTTATAATTAATTCCATTTCTTCCAAATATGACATGAACCTTATAATGGCCACGGTGCAAGTAAGTGGATCTTGTAGTCGAGCATTGATTTTCTCATCGTCCATATATGAGAATCAACCAGGTGCTACAAGTTATTATTCAAAAGCCTGGTTTCGCCACGGATAATTTGCTGAACGGTATTAGCACTGAATGCCTGACATGGTAGAACTCGATAAAGGCAACTTCCGTAAGCATAACCTCGATTTTCACCATCAGCAAATGTTTCACATCACGAATGCCTTATGCGTCTTATGCGAAAAAACCGGAAGTCAATAGCTTCCGTATTTGACAGGAGCACCACCTATTGCTTCTGTGACTCACTCATCTCAACAGATCACCACAGCAAGAATGAAAGTAATAGTTTCTTTTGTTCTTCCGATGAGTCACAGATTAGGAAAGGAACTGTTTTTGTCAGCATTGTCACTAAGTATCGTGATCGGTGCCTTTGGTTGTTCGAAAGAGAAATCTTCCTCAACATTCTCTCATTAATTTGTTCAAACCAAGCAAAATATATTTGTGAAGAGTCACCGAAAAACATGCCTTTTCTTAAGGGGTTTTTTTTTACTACGTAACAGGCCGACGCACAGAGCAGCAACTGGGGTCGAATCCTGGCCAAACCTATTTATTGCGGCTATTGCTGTTATTTTACCTTAATATGAACTAAAAATAGACAATAACTAGTTTTTGGGAGAATTCGGCATCACCTACCAGTGTAGGGGTCAATTTTCTATGTCCTTCCGAATACTAGTAATTTTGAGGTGATCCTTGTGAATACATTTGTTTTCCCGTTGCATGAGCAATTGGTCAGTGGAAAAGCAAGAAGAAAAGGGATGCCTGTGCACATATACATAGAGATACATTTTGCCAAACATAGTATTTGGCCCTACAGTATTTCGGCGTACCTCAAATTAGTATAAATATCAATATTTTCAAATCGCTTGGAATTTGTGGATCGGACAAGATCGGAAGAGATTTAATGTATTTTAGATAGCCAGAATCTTGTTTTGTAATGTTGTTTCAGCAACATTGCCGGATCGTGCCGTATCATGTAACTTTTTTCACATTCAAATTTGGAATAAAATGTTAAAAAAGGTTTTTTTCAAGCTGGTCCAATACACAGCAACACTGTTTTTTCAGTTATTTTTAAGCTGAGGTTATACAAATAATTATGTTCAACAACGTTTGTTATAATATTGTCTTATTTAACACAGTCATCATCATATGAAAGCGATTTTGCTGGATACATAACAAAAAATGATAAAAAACCCCTTAAAATATCACCATTTTGCATCCATGCAAAAATTCTTTAACAATTTTTGACATGCTCTTTATTTTGCCACATTATGCAGTATGCTTTTAGGTATGTAAAAAAAATATAACTAATTTAAAAATCAAAAAAAAAATATTTTGGTTATTGGCCAAGAATTTGTTCTAGTTACTCCTCTGTGCGACGTGGGTACTCGGGTACCCACAAAAGTGAAATACCAATAACTATGGTAATTTCCAACCGATTTTGATCCTTTTTGGTGTTTTGGACTCGGGAACTCATCCACTTTTGGATTTGGTGAAAACTAATCGGGTTACTTCCTTCGGTTCTCGGAAATCCGGATTTCCGTTCTGTGTTGGGGTACTATTTGTGAATTTCAATGGATTACTAGCAATATGGGTATCAAAATTCTTGGAAAACCATCAGTAGGCTATATCTCGTGGTTTTTGATTCATTTGGTGGTTTGACTCCGGAACGGACATTCTGGAGCAGGTTCCCGTGGGGCCATGAGTGGCCATTCCATTCCAACTCCATTTTTAAACTGTCATAGGGTCCCGTAATAACACATAACAGACTTCCGAGACAATTTGAAGAATTTTGATACTCATATTGCTAGGAAGTTTATTAAAATTTACAAATCATACCCTAGTACTGGAACATTACTCCGGAAATTCCGGATTACCAAGAACCAGATCCATTCATCCGGTTCAACTTTACAGAATCAAAAAGTGGACGAGTTTCTGAATCCAAAACATCTAAAAGTGTCCAAATCGGTTAAAGGAAGCCATAGTTATTTCAAATTGTGGGTACCCGGGTACCCATCGTTGGCCTGTTAAAGGTGTTTTTGTTGGGCACATAACAGTTAATAACGTGCGTTAAATACGACATCTGTAATCAAATCGAAAATGGAACTTCTAGGTAGTTCCAGTTTCAATAATTATTACGTGATCCATAAAAAAATTGTATTCCCATCATGTGGACGGGTCAAATTCAGCTGTTAAATTTTATTAATTTTAATTTTAATAACAATAGGTTTAAATTGATGCTGGGTCATTAGGCCGAAGGACATTAGACCGAAGAACATTAGACCGAATGGTCATTAGGCCGAATTGACATTAGGCCGAATGGGCACTAGGCCGAATGGTCAATGGGCCGAGAGAACCAAAAAGAGAACGAAATAGAGTAGTTTAAACTGAATCACATGATTTAAAACAATGATCAGTTTCAGATGCAGGATGATTTTTTTAAAATTTTAAAACTAGTTGTTTAGCACACTTTCGTCATTTTTTTCGCTGCAAATAGTTTGCTCATCATTGATATATATATATATATATATATATATATATATATATATATATATATATATATATATATATATATATATATATATATATATATATATATATATATATATATATATATATATATATATATATATATATATATATATATATATATATATATATATATATATATATATATATATATATATATATATATATATATATATATATATATATATATATATATATATATATATATATGTATATATATATATATATATATATATATATATATATATATATATATATATATATATATATATATATATATATATATATATATATATATATATATATATATATATATATATATATATATATATATATATATATATATATATATATATATATATATATATATATATATATATATATATATATTTGTGTTTAGGCAGCAAGCAAACCAAAACTTATTAGTTTATTATTTCTTTAAGAATTTATTTATTTATTTATTTATTTCTTTATTTATTTATTTATTTATTTATTCTTATTTTTCATCTGACCTATGTCGGTCTAGATAAAATGAATTTGAATGGGAAAAGCCCATTTCAGGATATACTTCAGAAGCAATCCTCAAATGAGCGTAAAAACCCGTAATCTTTTCGTATTTTTACACCTGATTACAATGGATTCACACTATAATAAAATATAATCACATAGTACACAGCATTACAAGAACAAAATTACAAATATTATAAAAATAGGATTTTAAAATCTAAGTCACCCTTCTAGACTATTTTTGAAAACATCACAGGATAACACTATTAAAAACATCACACATCGCCCTAATGGGTTCGTTTTGACCGTACTCGGTGCATTGAATCTCGACTCTTAAAAAGTTATGCGATCTGAGACTTCTCGGGGGCACATTGACATTTATTTGTGAGAGAATATCTGGAGCATCTATTTGACCAGTTAATATCTTCCCAACAAATACTGCTCTAAATGTGTTCCGCCTTTTGGCTAGGGTTTCCATATCGAGCAGACGACAGCGATCGATGTATGGTGGTAGCTCTTTTGGGTTACACCACGGCAGAGTTCCAACAGCGAAACGGAGGAATCTTGCCTGCACTGCTTCTATTCGGTTGATCCAAATGCTCGTATAAGGACACCAAATGGGTGCTGAAGCTTCCAAGACAGATCGAACAAGTGAAAAATAGAGTGCCCGCAAACAATATGGATCAGTGAACTCTTTGGCGATTCTTATAATGAAGCCGAGATTTCTATTTGCCTGTGCTGTAATATGAGAGTAATGATTTCTGAATGTAAGTTGTTTGTCCAGAAGTACACCGACGTCTCTGACAACTGTCATCCTCACTAGGGATTCCCCGGAGATGGTGTAGTTCCAGAGTATTGGATTTTTTCTGCGTGTGAAAGATATTATGGAGCAGTTGGACATGCTGTGAGCCAGCAAGTTGCGATTACACCAACTACAGAAAGTAGGTTAGTGTTGCTGTAGTTCCGTGCAATCTTCTATTGACCGCACAATAAGAAATAGTTTGAGATCATCGGCATATATAAGTTCACACCCAGGAGGTATAACATAACAAACGTCATTGAAGAACAACGAGAAATTCAACGATCCTAGATTGCTCCCTTGAGGCACTCCCGAAAAGTTGATGAAACTGTATGACTCGTTATTACCTAACTATATAGATAGAGAACGATTTACGAGATATGATTTAAGCCACCCTATAAAATTTGCCGAAGCGTCCAGCCGCTTCACCTTTACCAGTAGAAGAGAGTGATCTACACGATCGAATGTAGCCTTGAGATCCGTGAATATAGTATCGACCTGAGATCCAACTTCAATATTTTTAATACAGATCGAAGTGAATTGGGCTACATAAGTAGTTGTCGATCTGCCTGGAAAAAGCCATCTTAAATAATCCTTCGATATATGCTTTAGTCTTACGAAACCCTAGTAACAATTGAGGTTTTATGATAGTTTTATAGCCAGTGATAAATCTTAGATTGCACTTATAGCATGCTATAAAACTTCAATTGTTACTTGGGAACAGCACTTGGTCTCGGTTGTGCGGCAAAATCGCATTACGCCACAAGAACTAGAGCAGTATTGAAACCTATGATACAGTATGTGTTCATAAGTTGTTGCTTTTAAAACATCGTTACATCCCAAAATAATGAAGCTGATAATTTTCTAATACGGCTGTCTGGATAGAATGTTTTACATTAAATATAATGGTGTTACTATGTTACAATTGACGCAAGGTAAAACGGCGGTAAAACATGATGATGAGTTATGGTCTATCAAAGACCATGCGGTAGACTTGGGTGCATCGCCCAACTCCTACTTAGCAGAAGGCAAAGGACTCTTCACATTTTCTTTCGATCATGTCCATATGAGCCTGCCTAGTCCTAGTTTGACTCCTAGTTCCTTCTCTTACTGCTTAGCTCATTTTTCCGTGAGTCACAATCTACTTTGATAGTGCCCAACGGTGAACTCACCCTACTCCGACCGATAGTTCCTCGACGGATACCCGCTTTCTTTGAGCCATTTAGCTCCCAGTTTGGTCGAGATCAACTCAGATATTATCCTACTCCGACTGAGAGTTCTCCGATAACGGAATTTCTTTCGTTACCGGTGTTTGTTTCGTGAGCCAATTAGCTCCCCTTTTTGTCCCTATTCTGTTGGGTAGTCCACGGCGGCGAATCTATCCTACCGTGAATTCCCCGGCGGTAGATTGCTCCCGATACCGATGTACGTTTCTGTGAGCCATTAAGCTCCCCGCTTTGTCTACTCGGTCTAATCCCCGGCGGTGGATCTAGCCTACTCATGAGCTACCCGGTAGGTATCGAGGTCGGTCCGGCGATTCCGGTGAAGCCTAACGTCCGGTTCACTGGCGCCCCTATAACTGGTCCCCTGTGGTGGACCTAGTCTACACCGTCGGAGAGTTTCCCGGCGGTGGAATTTCTCCCGAATCCCGATTTGTGGTTCCACGGCGGCGTTCTAGCCAATGACGGTAATTTGTTGGTCCCTACATCACTTCCTCTGCAGTTCGGAGAGTGCACTTGTAACCACTCTGTTGATAGCGTCCCAGATATGCTCGACGCGGCACATCTCTTCGACGAGATTGTCCACTGTTATAACAGGCATACCCCTTCGGACTTCTTCGAACCTGGACATTCGAAGACCACGTGCTCCGGTGTCTCTTGCACGTTCACGCACTCCGGGCAAAGGGGCGACGAAGCGTATCCAAACCGATGTAGGTATTTCCGGAAGCATCCATGCCCGGACAAAAACTGCGTCAAATAGAAGTTCACCTCTCCATGCTTTCTATGTACCCAAGCAGACACATTTGGGATGAGTCGGTGGGTCCACCTTCCTTTCTCCGCGTTATCCCACTCTTGCTGCCACTTAGCCAACGAGTACGATCGAATCAGTCTCCTTGCATTACGTGCATTTCTCCGCTGGCACCATTCAACGTCCTCTGCCAGAGTGATGCAGATGGGGATCATCCCAGCAATCTATCTTGACGTCTAATTTCTGCTATCCGCATCAATTCAACCATTTCAAAAAGTCCTAAATACGTGGTAGATACACGGCTATCATTCACGGAGGGGTGGGCGGCCGTGGAATTGGTAACAGGTGATCAGCGGGATAGACTATAATATTTTCTGACCAGTAAAGCTGTTCAGGTATCTCCTGTTCAGCTTTACCCACCAAATCCCCTACTTTGGTCGGTGTCACTTTTCGTACGACGTACAATGCGAGGAAGATATTGCTGAACGCATCGGTGTCAACACAGATCTTCAATTGTTCTAAATAGAGGCCAGCCGATTCTGGCGGCTTGTTTTGGATCCATCAGAGTTTTCGTAGTATGTGTTGCACCGTTCGAGCTCATTTGAAGAAAGTGGTTCGGTGTCAAAGATTCCTGTTGCATGCAACATCTCTAGAGACATGTACACTCTCTGTTGTTGCGAGCGCGTACAGAACAATATCGTCGGATGCGGTATGAGTCATTGCCGACATGATCCCCATCTGCATCAGTCCGGCTGAGGACGTGGAATGCTACCATCGGAGGAAGACACGAAACGCACTGGTCTGAGCGGATTCGTTAGCTACGAGATAGTAAGATTGGGACAACGCGGAGAAACGAAAGTGGACCCACTGACTCATCCAAAATGTGTCGGCGTGGGTGCATAGGAAGCATGGAACTCTCCACCTTTCCAGAGAAAGTGGTGTAGGGGCCAATAAAGCAGAGCCGCTGACTAGAAACCCGCCGTGAAACAACAAATTGGCTTCGGTAAAAATTCCACCGCCAGGGAACTCTTCACCGGAGTAGACTAGATCCACAACCGGGGACTAGTTGAGTAGTACGCGACGCAGGCACCGGGTTCGGGTCATCGGTTCCCCAGCGAACCGGACGCCAGGCTTCGCATGAATTGGCTGGGCGACCTCGAAACCCTCCGGGTAGCTTGTGAGTAGGCAAGATCCACCGCCGGGGACTAGATCGAGTAGATCGCGTCGAACAGCCAGCAGTGGGTCGTCGGGCGTCATTGAATTGGAAGCTACGTTCCACCCGCCATCGCTGGACACACATCAGCACCTACGGGCTGGCCGGTTGAACAGGCTACGTCCACCCCCGGGAACTAGATCGAGTCGATCGGAACGAAGCGGGGAGCTAAATGGACAACATGCATCGGTATCGTAATAAATCCGCCAAGGAATTCACAGTAGGGTAGATTCTTATTGGCTGGGAGTTAATTGACTCACGAAGCAGACATCGGTCCCGGGAGAAATCCCGTCACCGCGGAACTCTCAGTCGGAATAGGGTGAGTTCACCGCCGCGCACAACACTTACTCAATACAAATTGTTGACACTCCCGGTGACTGTGTGGTCGTTGAGGGGAACAGATTATCAAGTGCTCGATGTCGTTGAGAGGAGAATTCAGAACGCAGGTGGCACAATTGAGAATGGCGCATGAAGTGTATGAGAACGTGCTGTACCGTGTATAACCGTGCTGTCACCGGTAAGCAGATTACAGTAATCAATTGTTACTGTGTTAACAAACATCGGAACAAAATGAGCTTTCCTCACAGCCATATGAAACTCACATCAAATCTATGCTTGGGCAAAAATGTGCAACACAGAAATATCAACATAATAATGGCGATTTCCCCCGTGAACTGGTCTGCTGTTCGAGGCAGTTCAGATGTTCACTGAGCACTTGCACGTTCCCTGGCACAGCAATGAGAAAGGGCTACTGCACTATAAAAAAGAAATCAATAACCATCATCACAATTAATTGAATTCAAATCGTAATGTTATACTTTATACTGTATAGGGTATACATGAAGTCGTCGAGAAATATTGATGTACGTTTAAAGAGGGTAACCTGTTGGTTGAATACATTTGATACAATTATATACAACATTTCTACACAGAGTGCGTTCAGCTCAATTTCTGCACATAATCTTCTCATCTATTAGGTTTTCGGTGTCGGATGTTAAAATTATTAGTTTTTTTTATGGAACAGTTTGAAAATTCTCTACCGTTTTTCCTAAGAACTTGGATACTCCGATTTCGCTCGATGTAAATAGGACTGCCTCAGATCTAAACCCTCACTGCTCTAACCGACAACCGTATTGTTCTGCAGCAGTTGAAGCTCGGAACTGACCCAGTGTCAAACCAAGAAAAAATGCCAAGAGAAATTACTCTACATATAAAACACATGTTTATGTAACATGTAGGTAGTTATCGTCTAATCTTGATGTAACCTTGAGAGCATATAAATCATTTTGATTTTCCGAGTGGACGTCGTCTTTTCTCTGGGTTAGTCCATCTTTCATTTCCACTCGAAGATGTTATTTGTTTAGCATGAACTTGTAACTATTCAAACGAACAACACATCGGTTGACAGAGGACAAGCGACAAACGCCGGCTAGTGCGACCATCACAACATACACAAACACGTACAAATTGGATAATTGAAAGCAAACATGAGCCAAAACACGCGAGAATACATATGGGCGGCTTGCTTCGAGTCTCCATCACAAGCGCAACTAAACAGCCAGCACCCCTACAATTAAACCACTACTTGACTCAAGCTCTCGTGGTATGTCATTATTGCGATGATTATCACTCAGACTGCCGCAATCGAAACGATATGATTACGCTTAAGCTTCGTATGTAAACAAACTATTAAATTGGTCTTTATCTGATAGTACGCAATTGACAGGTGTTACTCCCATTTGACTTTTAAACAGTTTTCCTCTCGTGAAATACACGAAAAAGGCTGCGCTGAATTCGCATATGAATTGTGATCTAAATCGGATCAACTTGGTTAGTTGCAAAACTGCTCATGAGAAGGGTGTGATCGTACGATCTTATGACTTTCGGTTGCTGTCCGCAAAGTTACCGCCTCTGTGTGGATCAATCATGTTAATATTTTTCTAGCAACTGCGACCCGGCTGGGTAACCGTGACTCGCGCGCGCTGATTCTAATTTCGATAGCTATTATGAAAATTAGGTAACTGACCCCCAACTTGTGCTTGTTTGTAATGGCGTAAAACTTGTCAGTTGCCGCCGACCGGTGATGATGGCTGTTAGCTTGTTTTAAGCTGCTGAATATGTATAACACAATTAGCATACATTTGTGTGTGCGCTAATGCTCTGCGCCCTATCAAGGAGCACACATGGTCTCAATGTTGCTTGATTATGAACTATTTTTGGTTTAAAAAAAAATATTTCACTAAGTTCCTGGTGGTTCAGTTCTATTTTATAGTGATCTCTTTCTCGGTCACAGGTTATTGAGTTTGGAATTTATGAAAACTGTACTTGGCAAAGGGGTTTTCGTGTAAAAGAAGTACCCCAAACACATTTTCACACCCTTGTAAAGGAATAGTGTCAAATCGAATGTAAGCAACACAACAGGATGTATTATTAATTTTCAACGGACGATATTTTAGTGGAAACGTTATTCTATATAAAATTATTTGATCACTAACACTAACTTAACACAATATTTGAAATTATTCTTAACAATTTATATATTAACATATTACATTACATACCGAACTTGACCGATTCTTGTTTCCTTTTTTTAGGTAAGTGAGATGTCATACTCAATATTAAATTTCTCAACGCAGCAGAAAAATCTAGTTGCATCAATAAGATCCTTTAAAAATAATTTCAACAATTGGTAAGTACGTAATCGGCTGTTCTTAAAGGGGCATTAGAGCATTTTTGTCCAAACTATAATTTAATAACTGGTTATGTTCAAAATAATTGTGGAGATGTCTATTACATTCTTATTATACTTGTCACGTATATACAAGCGCACGACTGCCGCGAGCCTAATGAGCTACATGTCGTCGCTAACACACTCTAAACAAAAAAAATGTAATACAAAATTGGCGCACATCCCTCCTGATCGATTAGTGCAATTTTTTTATTACCGTTCAGTACATTGAAGGTTTGTCCCTTGAAGTACATTGAAGGTTTGTCAAAATTTATCACTACTGTTTGTGTGAATCTTTGAAAAGATGCCCCTACATTGAAAGGTTAGTCGTAGTCACGTTAAAATATCCAATTTACAAAACCGTTTGTGAGAATGTTAAACGGAGAGCCAGCATACAAGATCATCAAATAGCATCGCGTGAACTACCATTCTGTTTCACTTCGCGTTGAAGGAATTCGGAAACGTCAATTTTAATTTTAGCCAATCGGAATTTAACAGAGACGTTGAAGATGACACTTTTTGGCGTGTACGTACAAACAAGACAGGTAAAACACGCGACGCTTCATCTTTTGCCTTATTGGCGTGAATGAAAATAAACATAATCAAGTGATAAGCACATTTTATTTGCCTCTGATCTGAACTGAAAAGCACATGGGTCCGAGTATGGCACATATTGAATGTGAGATACACGAGCGGGAACAGAAAAAAACGACAAAAAATGGCGGCATCATGCTTCGCTATGTGGTGTGAATAAATTAGGTCGTTTTACACGGATGGTTATGGTTTTTTATTCATAGTCAACCCGATTGAAATGATTGTAAACTGATGCGGTTGTTTTTGTTCTTCCATACCTTCAGCAGCAAACTATGCTGCGATGCCACTTTCTATGCCGGCTTCATATTTTGCGCGGGCGTCGTCGTTACAGCGGCTGACCTTGGCGAAGTTGTGCTGACGTCAACCCAGTGTCATTTTTCAAGCGGCTATAATTGTAAAAACGATTTGTCCGGGGAATGCTGACTGAGCGGTGAATTGTTTACAACATTCTTGTCCCTCTCAAGATCCATAACACTAGCGAGCAAAAACTTGGAGTGGATTTCACGGGATTGTTGATGGCTTTTGGTGGAATTAGGTAAACAAAAAATGCTTATGAGTTGGTGGCGATCTTTGTGTGGACGAAGACCGGTTTGTAAAATACTGGTTCATGGATGATTTGAACATAATTGGGTGAATCTTCGCAAAAAAACTGGCTCAGCAAGGAATGTTTAAGCTAAAAATACGGCGCATGAAAATGGGACTCCTGCGTGTGACCTAGCAACGAAAAAGTTTTAAATATTGGGTATCGAGTTGATGTTCGGCTCTAACCGGTGGAAAGGTAAAAGTGATTTTGCAATTCTTCCAATGAAAAAACTCCCACAGCGCTAGCGGGATGAAGAAATGATTGAACGAACAACAATCGTTAAAATCAGCTAATCTAAACATTTAACAGTTATTATTATGTGAAAGCCGACTATCGTAAACAACTTTTTTGGTTGCTGGTTGCGGCTCGTGTGAGGTGATCGCAAAATGATTAATTTGATCCGTTCGGGATAGACAAAAAATAATATGTTGTACGGTTTGGTCGAATTTCGACGACACCATATGTCCAACAGCTTGACCAATCACAAATCCAAGCAACAAGTTGCTCAATCCGGAATTTATGCAACCGGTACAAATCGCATCAATTAATCAGGGAGTGTTCAAAACCAGAAATATCGATCTTGAATTTTTTTCCCGACTTTTCGTGTGTGTAGTTATTTGTCGTAATTTTCGTTGAATATAATGAGTCTAATTGATTATTCGTTAAAAATTATCTCACATGGGCCTTTGAATCGCTTTGATAAATTTTGTTTCGGCTCGAATGGGTAATACACACTGAGAAGTAATTTCTTTCGCTCTTCAATGTTGTGTTGTTTGTTTTAGTCCCGCACCGCGGGCGGAAGAAAATAAACAACACAAAATTAATGCATGGTATCTTCGGGCAAAAAAATAGTAGCAGTCGGAAGGAAGTCGTCCAAGGTAGGAAATATTTGTTTGAGCTGGTATTTTTCTCTCGATAGGTTGTTTACACTAATTATGATAGTTTGTTTATCTTTTGTATTGTCCTTTATTGCTGTTTTTAATTGACTTCAGTCGGCAGTTTTTCCACAGATTTTAACTGAGATGTGTGAGATATAAATATAACTTCAATGCTAACTTTAAACTATCCGGCCAGTTTGGGCTTGTTCGTAATAGTGATGCTGTTTCCTGGCCCGACGAGAAATTTGTGGGAGGGAGGTTGGTGTTAATCAGCAATTTGAGCTCAAATTGTGGACATCGTTTTGATGTCGATAGGAACACTAGTCTATTCTATTCTATTCTAACCCTTACACAGCCAGTATTGAAAAGCATCATGGAAAACACTGCAGTTATTCTTTAGTGTTTTTCTTGTCAACATTAATATTTGAAGCATATTATAATATATCGCAAATATGAAAACGGCCAGGCCTACTATGCAGAGTTGGGTTTGAAGATATTTCAAAATTATACGCCAATTGATTTATTCATTAAATGAATTTTTTGTTTATTTGTTTATTTGACACGGCTCTATGCGTTAGCATAACTGAGCCGTGGGTCTTTTATGATTTTTACAATATGTAAAAATTAAAATTAACTTTCATGTGTCCATCGCGTCTTGTTGACGCAGCTTGCTGCTGCGTGTTGAGATTCTCTTCTTTGGTGGTGAAACATAGGGTGCGCCATCTGCCGCACCTTGGGGGTCATTCGGTCTATTTTCTCTTGCATTTTCGTTCACGTCCATGTCGTCATCGGTACTGCATTCATGATGTACACGGCCCGATGTTCTTGTTTGTTTCTTGTACTTACGGGTCGCTGCTGTAAATCCTTCGCCATCCGTATTTGATTCTTTATTGCTGGTGTGGGTTGTTGGTTTAGAGGTATTTGGTGCAATCGTTGTTATTTCGCTGTTTGAAATGGCAGTTGGTTTGGTGGCACTGGGCCGCGTCGTTGTTGGTGTTTGTTACTGCTTGGTCCGAAGTCGTTGGTTTAATAATCGGTTGTGGTTTAGGATACGATGATTGTATACCGATTTTGGTCGTAGCAGGTGGAATTTCTTCAGTAGTCTCTGCGCAAGGTTTTCCGTGGTGTAGCGTATGATCACAATATTGACAGGTAGGAATCCTTCTGGGTGCGTGACTAGTGTTCGTTGAGAATATTCAACACCTTGAGGTGATGTGCATGTGAAAGTCAAGTAAGAGGAAATAGGTTTTTTTCGGACGCATTCTCACCACACGATTGCCGTTGCGGAGTCCTGAGAAGAAGTTCCTCCAAGTATCTTCCGTAACACTATGCACCTCTCCGTATTTTGACATGATTTTGGTGTCAGGTCATGTATCTTTATTTCAATACTGTCAACATCTATATACATTGGGATACTGTATAAAATGTAATTACATTCGACGACGTGTTCCATGTTGTTCTGGGAGGCGAATGATTCTGCTTAACTAATGTTTTTTTTAACATAATCAGTACCGCATGATTTACGGATGGAATTGCACCTTCTGCTACGTTGAGCTTCATGTTCACTTTCAACATTTGCTCCACTTCACGAATTGATGGACTTACCGGACATTTCGAGTAGTCAACAGCAACACAGTTTGCCCACTACGGGGAGTATGTCTTTGTATTGTCACTCATTGTTTGTTCACGTTTCACACACTGGTAGAAGGAATCAATTTTTGCCTTTGCAAATAGACCAAGCGGCGCGCGGGTAAATTTAATTACTTGCCCTGCTATAGCAGCGGAGCTGTTTCTAGTGTCTGGACTGAGCGAGATGAGAAACCGAACTGAATGAATAATTTAACTAACGAATTGTTTTGAATGAGGAAGAAACGAGGACAACCGTACCGACCGTATCAGTTTATAGGGGGTTAGGGTGTATTGTTGGGAGAGACTTGGCTAAGGTCACTCCTTTGGTCCTTGGGGATGGGGCAGAGGTATTTGCACCTTGCCCTGGGTAATGGGTCTAGGTTATAGCGCCTTTACTCGCTCTCTGAAAATAGAAATAAGATTAAAGCAAAATTCACTTTTAGTATTAGCACTTCGATGTTATTTCATTAATCCTCTTGCAATGGACAACTGTGATCAAGATAAGTTTATTAACCTTCGAAACAGAGGACCATCAAAATAGAGTTTTACAGGCCTAAAAGTGCTATCACGAAAATGTTCGCGAGACAAATTTAAAATTAAGATCGTCATATTCAGCATTCCATAGCGAGCTGAGGTACTAGAGTATAAGATATATAATGCGGTACATCACAAATAACGGTGCATATCTTGATACCGGTACTATTTTTGTGTATTTTACAATGTTCTCCATAATAGTATTTCCCTAAATCTTAAACGGGGATGTCAGATTTTTTATGCTATTATTCGTAGGCGCTTTTATAGTGCATCAGTAGTCACCAGCAGGCATTTTAAAGTGAAACAATAAAGAAACCGTTCATATACCACATGGGCATTCCCTATTTTTTCGTCCGGTAATTTCATGAAAGAGTTTTAAATTCCTGGAAATTATAGGTTCTTCCAATGTATTGGATGTATTGCAGTACTTTGATGCTAAATGTTATCCTAAAAATATGTATGTTGCTCATACTTTGTCGACCAAATTTTCTCGGAGCCGTACAGTATATGGTCAGCATGAATCGTGAGAAAGATGTTGTTACAAATTCCCTATTGTTTGAACTCCTTACTACTAGTTATCAATTGAACAATTTATGACTCAAAATAAATACTTGAATGAACAAATATATATGAAAAATGAGTAAATAATCAAATATAGGGGAGATCGGGGCTGGTTGGCCAAGCTTTGCTTTCGGAATTTGTTTACTCATTCTGGTTAGACTTTTTGAAAAACGGTTTGCGCTATCATGAAGGTGCAACCCTTGAGCACATATGACCTGCGTTAAGCCAAAGCGAACTGAGCGCCATAATTTTTTCCTGGTATTTTTAATGAAAAATGCATTTTTCGATTATTTACCATTATCATAGAAAGTGTAAGGGTATTTATTTGCTATCGATTACTATTTGAGTTCTCAGAAATAAATTGATGTAGGTGTTTATAGTGCTACATTAGCTGCGATAGCGATTTTTAGAAAGGTACTTCCAAATGGCGCTTGGTCCTCTTTGGCCTCACACAAGCCATATGTAATTTTTTTCATTCATAAAAAAAATCAGAGAAAAAGTTATTAGCAAACAAATGCACATATGTAATTTTTTTCATTCATAAAAAAATCAGAGAAAAAGTTATTAGCAAACAAATGCGGAAAGAAAAATCGGCCAACCAACCCCAGGGCTGGGGTAGGTTGGCCGAGTTTGGTAAAATAAGTGAAACACGTCAAATGTATCAGTGGAAAACCATTATTAATTTTAAAAACCCGATTTAATCCACCTAGCAGTGAGATGAGACATTTCTTACACATATCACTGTTGGATCATTCATAAGTTTGCAGAACTCATGCGAAGTAGTAAATCAAAATTATAAAATACACGAATCAAATTATATTAGCTTAATCAATGAAAATTTAGACTATATTTAGAAATAAGTATAAGATTAATAGAATGAATTGACTCAAACTAAAAAATTGAATGAAATAAATAAATGGAATGACTGAACCTGAAATGAATAAAATTAAAGATATGAACAAAATGAATTAAATGAATCAAATTAATAAAATGAATCAAATAAATCAAATGAATCAAATGAATCAAATGAATCAAATGAATCAAATGGATCAAATTAATCAAATTAATAAAATGAATCAAATGAATCAATTTAATTTAAGGGTTCAAATGAATAAAATGAATGGAATGAACAAAGAAAATAAAATGAATAAAAAATAAATTAAATGAATAAATGAAACCAACGAACCAAATAAACAAAATGAAGTGAATTGACAAAATGAATAAAAAAGGAGAAAATGCATTGATTGAAATGATAAATTAATCGATGTTGTAAGGTTATTAATTAATAGAAAAAATAAATTGTGTCAAAAGAATTATTTGGATGAAATGAATAAAACTGAAAAAATAGTCAAGTTAATAAAATGTTCTTCATTTTAAACAAAATGTATGAACTGGAAAAATGAATAGAATGCATTGAATGAAATCAGTGAATAAAATAAGTGAAATGAATGATATGACTAAAATGCACGTAATGAATAAACTGATCAGAGTGAATCCAAATGATGAAACGAATAAAGTAGATTAAATGAACGCAGAGGAACAAAATTTCTAGGGCTTCTATCATTTTTTTGTTTTAACCTTTTCGTTTTCACGCTTCTTTACTTGACGGCGTCGTTTTAAGATTATTTAGTGTTTCAACATTATTGATAGACCTTATTTAGTTATCAGGAACCTGGAACGTTCAATTTGCTTTGGAAATATATTCCCGAAAAATATTGTGCAGAATAGAATTTGCTGGTCCAGTAATTTAACACTTATAGTAAAGTGAGACAAGGTCACATGACGCATTCTTTCGTGACGTTTACAACGATTTGACGAATCTTCATTCGACAAATATGTCATAACTTTATCAAATGAACGCCTACATCAAAACTTATTACAGATTCGGAAAGTAGACAAAATCTCACGAAAGCCCTTTGAACAGAGAGCAAAAGATGGAGAATGCGATTCGTAAAAGAGACAAGTAAATATTTCAAAGTTTTCATTTGAATTAAAATAAATAGCGTGAAGTGTCTAGGGTATGTCGATAGCATAAAAGGCGTGCATTCAGTTGATTATAATGCCGTCTCTTTCCAGTCATCCTTATAGCTTGCATATTGTTTCGTTCGGAATTCTCGTTCAGGAAATATGGATAAATAAGCCCTGTACAATCCAATACTGTGAAAAAGAAATTATTCAAACTGTCAGGATGGCAAAAATGTAGTCAGATCAACTATCTGTCCAATGCATAAACTCTGATTGTAATCCTCGTTAATTTACTTGTACAATATGGAAAACTCGAACGAAACGTGTGCTGAATTATCCAATGCCTCAATACTAATTGTGACTTCCATTGAAACTTCCATTGAAGTATAGAGCAGATATGGACGACGATAAGTTAGAAGACACCTTGTACTTGCATCCCCCATTGAGAGTGGGTACTTTGGGAGACTTCTTTTCCCGGATCTAATTCGTGGATATTTTTGGGCTTTGATCCGTTATTTTTCGTGAAAGTTCATACCAATATAATGTATGTGCATTTTCAATAATATCATCACAAAAAGGTGTTCTTAGTTTTCACATGACATATTTGAGCATATGTTTTATTCAAAATTCAATAGAGATACGAAGAGTTGAAATATCGCACGTTGAATGTCCCACCTCCCAGTTAAGCCACATATTTTTCTGAGATAGCCATGAATTTCCTTTATTATAGTGTTTATACACGCTTTGAATAGTACAGAAATAAATTTAAGTTGTTGTAGTTTTCGATGGTCACCTGTCTACCCATAGTGCAACGTTTCGAAATACCAATTTCACCTTGAAAATAGTTATAGTTTTCCCATAAGGCAAATATTTTGCAAATTGTCTCGGACTACAAATATTTTATTTGATATGTAAGATGTATTATTAAACTTGTTTCCACGAGTCTCTTGTACACTAAAATGCAAAGAAAATAATAGGGTAACAGCCAAAAAATAGTTTTGTTTTCTCAAACCTTCACAATTACATCGCACACATGAAATTAGCTTGAATATTAATAAAGATTAGCAGAGAATCTTATCACACAACTTAGAAATGGATAGAGAAATAGCAAGATAGATGAGAGTCGTGACAGTTGCCACCAACATGAAGAAAGAGAGAGAGAGAGAGAGAGAGAGAGAGAGAGAGAGTGAGAGAAAGAGAGAGAGTGAGATAGATATGGGGAGGGCATGTGAGGCCATGCCAGACCTTATTTTTATAGGTATATTATGCGATATAATGATTCCTTACATCCTTATTATAAATAATGTAAGTAGTAATTTTTGCGCCATTACCAATATAATCTAAATTTTGCAAAGAGCTAAATTTTTGCTAGAGTTTTGGGATTCAAAAATACAGTTTCATTCGGTGATGCCACGAGTATAATTGTATGAGAAGTCTTATCTCACTACTAGGTGAATTACTTGATGATCTGTATAGTTATATACCATCCAATATTTACTTCACGATTGAAAGCAACGCCTAATCCAAGGGTTAAATACATGAACTCTAGAAAAAAAATCACTATGAACGCATTATTTTGTTTTTGAAATGAACTTACATATTGATTTTTGAGAAATAGTTCAATTATTATATAGGTAATTCACAAAATGTTTTCATAATCGAATTCCTTGAATCACGTAGATGTGTTTTTATACCCCGATGTTCAAAATCGGTTTAGTTTTGCCCCTAAAACGCCAGTAAAGCAATACTATATATGAAATGGTCTCCTTTTTAATTATAGTGAAAATTGGTAAGCGAGGAATAGAAATACAAAATGTTTAATATCTCCGTCGCTCGTGAACGGATTTTGACAATATAAAGCTTGATAGAAAGGTATTTTTACAAGGTTTCTAATTATGTGCAGTTTGCTTGTTTGAAAGTTATTTACTAAAAACCTGCAATGTTTTGACAAAATGACCTATATCTCAGAAAAAAAGTGTCAAATGACCACGTTAGGCCTTTCATTTGAAACTAGTTTCATTAAGATCGGTTCAGCCAGTGCTGAGATAATTACATGACATTTTGTACATACATACACACACACACACACATATAGACATTGTCTCAATTTGTCGAGCTGAGTCGATTGGTATATGAAACTCGGCCCTCCGGGCCTCGGGAAAAGTTTGCTTTCATTTTTCTCCTCCTCTAATGCTGCTTTGATTGGCAAATCGGTCAATATTTGAGTCGATCGGCGTTTACGACATTGCCGCTTCTTCGAATCAGATCGTGCACTTGCATTGGGGAAAGGTCTGACGACTTCTGGGAGGCTTATGCCTGCAGCAGATTTTGTGTTAATGGACGAGTTTTGTTCGGGGTTGGGTCGATCTGTAAGAAATCCTGCCAGAAACTCCTCAGGAGGAAAAATTTCAGGATTGAAGGGACAGACGTTAATTGGGACGAGGTTGTAACAAATGAAATGCAAAAAGTTTTGATGGCATTTTATTCATAAAATATTGGGATCATCTTGTTGTTAAACAATTTCCAACTTTTAGTAGTTCTCTCTTATTTCTATTTCGTAATAATTGTGAATTATTTTTATTTCTTATTGCTCGTGTATGTTTTTCCTTATTGCCATCAATATTAGTATAATATCAAATTTCGCTCTGAGAAAGGTTGGCATTTCACAAATATCAAAGTGCACATTGCTCTACGCTAAATTTACAACTCGGCCAACCAGCCCCGCACAAAACTCGGCCAACCTACCCCAATGCATATTTTCGAAAACAATCACGATTTACATAAACAGATATAAGGTTACACTAGTAACCGTTATACCATTTTGTTGGGTTTTGAATACCCTTTCCAGGGGTACCAAGTTTTTGGAAAATGGATGTAAATTAATTTGCGTTACATATATTACTTTACAGAAACAGAAATTTACTCACCAGCATCAGAAAAAGAACAAACGTGCTCCTGTACAAACAACACCATCAAAACATCTGAAATTACGTCGGAACATGGAAGACCCCACCAAAATCACTATAGATGTCGCTACGGCGCATTATAGCCTTTTCATAAAAGGCACTCGGCCAACCAGACCCGGTCTCCCCTACTAATAAAAATAACAAAATATTTGAAAAATATGCAAAAGTAAATAAATAAACAAATAAAAAGGAGCAACTTTTTAAATAAATATATCATGTAGTGCAATTTTTTCCATGAACGTAAAGTTTCTTAATAATATTGTGGATATTACACTACAACCAAAAGTTAACTGAAATTAACTCACCATTCTATAACTTTCCAACCATTCGCGTGCTCAACATTATGATTTGTCCGTTTGGCCTAGATTTTTACTTTAGCATAAAAATTGGGGCATTCGTACTTTTTTTACATTTCAGTTTTCATATCTAGACACATGAAAACATTTAGAAATAGTAGTAAGATCTGTAAGCAGAAATCGTGTTCAGTCATCAAATCTGCTTGTATGTATAGATATATGTAAATCACTGCATTCAAACGTGTTGTAATGCTAAATGCAAACAGCTTCGAACAGGTCAAAAAAAGACAGAATGCAACGAAACACTGATTGCTTAACATATCACGTCACTCACATCCGATGCCGTAGCGCGTATATCAGCAGCGTAAGCATAAATCCATACTCTATGCGCTCGCTCTTTCAATTCTGTATGTCCATCTCTCCCGGTGTAGGTCCGGCCATGATGCAGCGCTTCAAACTCTGATGCATGAATAAGCCCTATTTTTAGATTAACGCGCTATTGAAATTTCAAACTAGCCAAAGCCGTTGCTAATGTCCGATCTAACACGTTGACTTGGCTCAAGCCACCCGCTAGTAGACATCACGTACATGTTGAAGACCCCTTACCTCATCGCGCCATACCTCCTTGCACAAGCAATATTACGATTCCTATCCATCAGTTGAATCTTAGAAACTGGCAACAGCAGAATGGTGGTCAACACTTGAAACAAATCGCAATCGCCACTCCATTGCGTGCTAGCTGAAATGGGTTGAGACCTCTGGTTCAGCATGTTGATGTGATAAATTATTGCAGTGCAGTTAACCCCTTAACTTCCCCTGCAGCAACCGAATCGACAAAGGTGTTGGCCTCGAAGAGCATATTATTGTATCCAATCCGTCAGTGGTCAGTGCTGAACCTGAAGGAATGCTTGCACCTAAATATATACCCTTTAAACCGTCTTTTTGCCTCACAGCTCTTGACCACCTGCGCCAGCCGTTCTGACGGATCAGAATGAGCATATGTGTGATGCATTCATGGCACGAACCGGTATTTCAGCGAAGGAATTCCACTACATATTCAAATTTGGCTAAATGAATCAACAGAAACCCCAGACTAATTGTACCTACATTAGACGTGTACGGCTTTTGGATTGGGTTTGAAAACTGTTTTTGCTTTATATTGTGCCATAGATGTGGGTTTAACAAACTTATTTAGTATGAAGAAAACAATGATATCATGCTGATTTGGCAAATTGTACATTGCTAATGTACTTATGATTCAAGAGTAATCCCTAATTACTATTCCGGAAATCCTTCAAGCATTATAAGGAAAAATGCGATTTTGGGGTTGGAATACCATTTTTATCATTCTTTGGGTCATTCTTATATCTACAAGGTGTTAAAAATAAAGATAAAAAACGAATATTAGCGATAGTGCACAGGGCCGTCGAGAGCTGTGTCGGGCCCCCAGGTTGGCAATTCTGAGGGCACTTCTAAATCTACTTATTTGAATCTTGATTAGAGGAATTGTATGCATTGAACCGTTCAAATCAAATCATGTTGGATATGCTTGTTGTTTTTGTTGATCAGAGGCTTATTACACACTCAACTGCAATTTATTTAGCTGAAATATGTCGGTAATACCAAAAATAGTAGCTGACATTTCAGTCTTTTCTGGACATTTCAAATACTGAGAGCAACAGCAATTTTGTCTAAAACCGAGGTAAGTATACCTCATTGCCATAAAACGGTATACTGGTTGTCATTCTGAACATCAACATCATTTGGATCCGCCATGTTCTTTTTTCGTTTCACACGCGACGTAAGTGTTCTTAAAAGTGTTTTTTAAAATTACACTTCAAAGATGTAGGGGAGACTGAGGAGACTTGATCCCCGGGGAGACTTGATCCCATCATTGTAACTCAAAGGCGGATCAGAATACATTAATCGAATATACTAGAAAGTTGCGCAGTTTTATCTAAACATATGTTTCTTTAACAGAAAAAAATAAATTGGACATGTGTTACTGAATTTTTACCGATTCAAAGAAAAAAATCTCGGAAGAACTGAAGAAGATTTATTTTCTAAATTTTCAAACTTTTATACAATTGATAAAGTAACCCACTACATACTATATTTTTGCATACAGAATTACAGGAGAATGTCAATTATATGAATACGTTATGATTGAGCTGATTTTTTTGTTCAGCTACACTTGTGCTAAAATTTGCTGAAATAGATGCTATGGGTTCACTCGATCCCTTCAAATTTGTGGAGATTTGATCCCCTTCGCCATGCTTCATACACACCACTGAAAATAACCAAATTCACACCAGAACAATTGAAGTCATTGTTGCCATAAAATAACAAAAAATACTGTCAAAAATGAACGCTTCATCGTACAGAAACTTAACTGTAATTGTTTACTACAGTATACGTAGCAACCATGCATCCCACATTTGACGTTCCTCAACCATAATAACGACATTGCACAGAGATAAGGGGAATTCGTAAAAAAAATCTTGTGAGAGATGCGTAATATATAGTAACAAAAATAGTAATATGTAATCACAACAATTTAATCAATACCACAATACATTTATAACATTGAATGGGGTTAGGTACCTATTTTTGTCCTATTAGGGAGAATACCACATTATTTCATTATTAATTTTATTATTTCAGCTTCTTTGCTTTGTTATTAGGAGCCATTTTTTATTTCGATTATAGAGGTTTTAGCCTTAAGGTCATTCGCCTCTTATTAAGAGCCAATATAATAACAAAATTGTCTTGAGAATGGTGAATATCTTCTGTTTGAGCGCAGCAAAAACTCTAATCGAGTAACCCAATTATCGCAACACCATTTGAGCCAATGCGTTGAGCAAAGATGGCAGAAGCTGCTCTAACCAAAGGCTTCAGATGGGTAGGATGATAATAGAAAAAGGGTAAAAATAGGCTTACTACCATACATGCTCTTTTAAACACGTTTTCAAAAAATAATCAAGTGTCCCCAAATTAGGGATCGAGTCTCCACTAATCAAAGAATTTTCCAGTTTTTTGTTGTTTTCCAAAAATGCTCATAGCTCATGTCCAGTATAATATTTCCATGTAATTTTTTATGATTATCAGTCAACCCTAGAAACAATATGAAACTACAAAAAATACATAGTTTTTGTATCATTCCACGGAGTAGGATTGAAAAATAAAAAGGGGGATCAAGTCTCCTTAGTCTCCCCAACTGTGTTATACAGTATTTGGAAATCGAGGAGTCGGCAAAGAGTCGCATACTACAGTTATAGAGTAAGTAAACATATCAATACTTTCTTAATTTTTAGACGTCCAAGGAAACTGACGGTAGCAAAGTTAGCATAACCCCGTCGTTAAAGGAGGAGAGAGACTCGAGAGAGGCGGAAAGTGCTTAATATAGTGGTCTCAGTTCAACGTCGATGCTGACGATGATTTGATTGAAGCCTTTTTCAAATATTACAAAAAAGTTTTTAATAAAAAATAACTAACAGTGGAAATAAAAACTGCTCGATGTTATTGTTTATATTCCGAAAGTCGAAAAATTTTATAGAAAAACAATCAATAGCCGAATGTTCGCTAAACATTTTATTTTTAGATTTACCGTAAATAACAGTTAAAATTAAACTGAGCTTTCGGCAAAGTTTGACAGTTCTGAGTAAAATCAAATTGCCGAGATTTCAGTTATTTATAAGTGAGTTTTCATTTACCGAGACTATTGCTGAACAGTCGGGTCGGTATTTTGTTTTGCTGTCTTCGGCAAAAAAAAATTAAGTTTGTAGACTAGTATATTGTACTTGTCTAGAAATGAATACGAATTCATGGAACAAAACTTGTGATTGTGGAACGTTAACACACGTCCAACTTTTGGCGAGGTTGAGAATCTGCTGATGCTGATAGGGGGCTTACAATCCTTTGTAAAACTCCAAAAATGTGTCCATCGTGATGGTCAAAAACCTTTTGAAAGCTTTTATCCGTTGATGATCTCAGATATGGATAAGGATTGACTAATCAAGACCACCAACTCCCGAGGAAAACTCTCAAAATGTTATGGTACGTTGTTTACTAGAACATTTGAAGTAGTAACAGAGAGAGAACGGTTCCTTCAGTTCTGCCAATCTTGATGAACCAATCTTATGACCTGCCTTTTTACGAGCTCGTAAAGTTGGTAGTAGCCAAAGTTTTTATATAGGAAGACTTGCATGCGTCAAAATGAAACGTTTCTGTGTTCGTATGTGTGCCAGTTGCTTCGACAATTGGTAGCGTTTATCACGTTTTAGGCTGTCTCTGTTCACAACCACTAACAATTTAGACACATGCTAAGACCATGTTTGAAGGGACTTTGGGTAGTACTTTTTTATTGATCGTTGCTAGGCTCGTTGCTGCACGCTTTTGTCGACCTCTAAAAAATAGTTCGAAAATGCATGAAGTGGAATCTAGAACATACCATGCCTAGTCGTTCCAAGCATTTCGTTCTAAGCGTGTTTTTTGAGATCATATTATCTCATATCATAAAAAATGTAAAATCACATGGTCAGCAGTTAGTATACACTATTACATCCAAAACAATGAGTGCGCCAGTGCTCATGATTTCCATTGCAACATAGAATCCGAAACGGTAGATATCGTACTATCAAAATAATGCTGCCGTCGACCATCTCATAGATGTTCAAGCTTTCAATACAGGAATTATTGAAACTTGCATACTAGTTGCTAAGAACTGTTGTGATGTTCAAATTAACTAAACGATGACTAGTTGCCAGGAAAAACACACATCGAAGAAAAGCAAAGCATCATCAATTACAGTTTTCTGTTTGGCATGTCGATGGACCAGCTAGTGCAACCTGTGTTAGTACATCTTGAGTCATGGGAAACTAGTGAATCCTTCATCTCTATTAAACTCTGATTAACTCATAATGCCACAGATATTGTGCCAGACAGGTGAATGTCGACAGATTCTTATTTCATGGTATCCGAATCAGCTAAAATTGCAATAGTAACATTTTTTTAATTTGCAACGTTTTTTGAGGCACAGGGAGCTAATTCGTGTATTCGTAGCTTCATTGTTTCATCGTCTATGTATACTGAGGTACTGACTTCATGTTTTCCCATTCAACAATGTATTTCATTTCGTAAACACATTCTTTTGCTTGATTAATGGTCTGGGACATAATCAGTACGCTATGTCTAACATGGTGAAATTGTAGGGTGTAAACATTGGTCACCGTTAGCTATATTTGTACTTCTAAATTTTTTTTTTCATTTCTCGAACAGGTGATTTTGAAAGGTATCTCGAAAAGAAATCAGAACTTTCTGATTGTAATAATCCTTCATTTTTGTTCACGTTCGACACAGTAGGTTGGAACATAGTATTTTGCTTCTGCGGTGTAGACAAAGAGACACACGGGTAAATTTAATTGCTTGTAGCGGTGGAGCAGTTTTTAGATTTTGTCGTAAGCAAGATGAGAAGGTAGCAGGCACAACTCATGATTCACGTTGAAAAATATTAAAAAGATTTTCAATTTACATAAGTTTATCTCATATTGAAACCGATAGAATTTTCTAATCGAAACCTTTTTGGAGGTTTTCTTGAAAAAACAATGTGATGCGACTGACATATGAGTCGGTTTTGAGACGCTATGAAAATATATACGAACTGAGAACAATAAAGCCACAGAATGCAAAATTAAGGAATCAGACGCAAATTAAATAACTGCGAGTACAGCGGGTAAAAGACTGCTTATACTGGTGGTCGAATTAAAGTGATTTGATTTCTTCATTCCGTACACAATTGGATTCTTACAGATATAACTAGCATCTTTGGCGAGGCCCAAAATCGCCGTTCTATCTCAATGATTTTGGGAAAAAAATACTTTGACGTGCCATAAAAAACAAAAAAATTATTTTTATTTTTGCCTTTCTCATATAAAGAAAGGCTATGCAATCACTGTAAAAATCGACTTTTTAACCGAGGTCCGGAAGGCCGAGTGTCATATACCATTCGATTCAGTTCGTCGAGATCGGCAAATGTCTCTGTGTGTATGTATGTGTGTGTATGTGTGTGTCATTTAAACTCACACAATTTTCTCAGAGATGGCCGAACCGATTTTCATAAACTTAATTTCAAATGAAAGGTATAACGCTCCGATAAGCTGCTATTGAGTTTTTAGTTGATCCGACTTCCGATTCCGGAGTTACGGATTGAAGAGTGCGGTCACACAGCAAATTCCCATATAAACTGGTATCACTTTGATGTACAAATGGTGTAATACGTATTAAAATGGGTCCAACATTACTTGCATTTGCTGGTCTAGATCACTAATGATCATTCAAAGCAGCTTCGACCACATTGGCCACCTATGACGGATCGTGAGGCCCCCGGGTCCAGTTCCTAAACTAGTATCACACCTATTTTCCAGCGAATTCTTGATCGATTTTTACAAACTTGATTTCAAATTTAAAATACAGTAATCCCATTAACTGCTATTAAATTTCATTCGGATCTGACTTTTGGTTCCGAAGTTTCAGGTTGGTTGGTAAGGTTACATTGGAATTTCCTATATAAATCGTTACAATCGTAATACCTCAGAGGCCAAAAACTATTGAAATCGTCATCAAATTACATCCATTCGAAGGTCTAGATCACTGAATGGAAATCAAACATTCTTTGAATATATTGTCCACTATCGACAATTCCGGAAATCCCGGTATCCGGTATTCGATTTGTGGTACTAGGTCACTAACAGCCATTCAAAGTCTCTTTGGTCACATGGGCCACCATCATCGGCTCCGAAAGCCCCGGCGGAAGTATCCAAATTCAGAATAACAATCACATCGGTTTCTCGGAGATGGCTAGACCGAATCAACCAAACTTAGTCTCAAATGAAAGATGTTGCGTCCCCGTAAACGGCTATTAAATGTTATCCCGATCCGACTTCCGGTTCCGGAGATACGGGTTGTGGCGTGCGCACATAGCAAATTGTGATTCAAACCGATACTCCGATGAAAGGTAAAAATTTCGCTAAAATGTCTCTCAAACAACTTAAATTTGCAGTTCTAGGTCACCGACGGCCAAACAAACTTTCGTTGACTACATTGACCACCATAGACGGTTCCGGAAGTGTCCGGGAAAAGCGGCCACCTTTCAAAACTAGCAAACTCATATCAGTTTCTCGGAAATAGTTGGGCCGATTTTCACAAACTTAGTCCCAAATGATAGCTATATTATCCCCACAGATGTCTATAAAATTTCGCACGGATCGCTTATATGGTTCTGGAAATATAAACTGAACCGTCCGGTCACATATGAAATTCTCATATAAGCCGGAACCCAAATTTTTTTCAATGGGCCCGCCTCATGAAATTTCAGAAATCGAATTCGTATTTTTGATGCCAAACATCTTTAAAACGCATGAAACGTCGAGATGTTATGTCATCACGAAATTTTTTTTTAAATCGACTTTTTGATACTTTGCCGATTTCACACCTTTTTTCAGTTCAATATTACCGTGGCTGTTTTTTTCTTTTACTTAATTTTAGAACTCGAATAATAATTTCTTTTCTTGTAAATTTGACATTGCATGTATAATAATAAAATGTAATATATGCATTTGAAAGCTTTTAATGAATATAAACAACGCAAACATTCTCGTGTTTACGATTGAGAAAGGCACAATTGCACTGCTAGGTGAATTAAAACAGGTTTTTTACATGAAGCTAAGGAGATGTTATAGCTATGTTACACAAATACACGAGGGGGAAATATTATTTTCGTAAGATTAGGGGGGTCATTTATAATATAATAGTTAACACTAGAAGAGAATGGAAGAGCAAAATGCTTTGGGAAGATATTTGGGGGTGGAGAGTGTAGGGTAGAGTTACAGGAAAAAAAATGACCCCTATCGGCCCACCCCTGAGTCGATTTCTAGTCCCACCAGGAGTACTTGTTCCAAATTTGAAGCAAATCGGACAAGTCTAGCTACCGGACCAACGTGCCTGAAGTTTGTATGAGATTTTTCGACAATTTACATGGAGAAAAGCCACTAGCTCACATTTTCCAGTTTTCCATGGGACCTAGCAGTGCATGGTTGTGTATCAGTACTCGATTCGCACGAACTAAACATTTTTGTGAAATAACCGTTAGATTTAGCTCAATAGTATGTTCCGAAGAGTTGTAGTAAATAATAGGAGTCATATTTTGGTGAGAAAATTTTAGTTCCACATTGTACCGCATAGAGTACGCCAACAGTAACTTTTCAACGGTGAGAGATAGAAATTAGGTTTCTTCCACAAAGTTGTAGAACAGGCATTTTGCAATAATTCTCCCAAACATCTTGATATTCTATCTCTCTTCTATGAAAAGTTAGTGTTGGCGCCCTTTATACAGTCACAGTTGGAACTAAAATTTTCCAACCAAAACATAACTCGTATAATTATATAATTCTTTTGAACATGCTATTGAGATAAACCTAACGATTATTTCACAAAAATGTATAGTTCGTGGGAATCGAGTACTGATACACAATCATGCACTGCTAGGCCCCATGGAAAACTGACCCACACATCACTTCGTTAAAATTTTAATAACTTCCTTTAACAAAGCCGGATTGACTAGCAGTCTTTGACAAAGTTGTATACAGTTAAATTATCTTTCTTATTTTCACTTACAGTGATAATACGATGCATACAGTGCCACCTAGCGGCGAAACTGCGAGGCAATGGGTTTTCTCCATGTAAATTGTCGAAAAATCTCATACAAACTTCAGGCACGTTGTTCCGGTAACTAGTTATGTCCGATTTGCTTCAAATTTGGTGCAATAACTCCTGGTGGGACTAGGAATCGAATCAGGGGTGGGCCGATTGAGTTTTCAAAAATTCAACGTGCTCGACATCGTGATAGCCGTCGCCACAAGTGCAGATACCACGAGCCCAATACACCACACGAATGATGACACGACTCACATACATCCCTTTGAACGAAGGTTTCGTTGAAACCTTAGGGATGATCGTATGTTCACCATTGCTCCACGAGGTTTGCCAACTTTCGAGGGTTCTCTGATGAGTAATATTGAAAAATTTGCTGAAGCAAGTTGGTCTTTGATAAATGTCACCTTCTAAAGTACCCACCTTAGCTAAGGAGTCCACCTTCTCGTTGCCCGGAACGGAGCAATGAGAAGGTACCGAGACCAAGGTAATCTGGAAAGATTTGTCAGGTAAAGCACTCAGTAGCTCCCGTATTTTCCACAAAAATACGAGGAATGCTTTCCATGAGCGAATAGCGTCAATGGAACTGAGGATATCCGTAACGGTGAAGTAATGGTCTGCGGGAAATGTTTCAATAACTCCAAGGGTATAATGAATAGCAGCTAGTTCTGCGGCGTAAACTGAAGCAGGGTCACTAAGTTTGTAGGAGGCAGTGAGCTTTTGATTGAAAATACCGAAGCCAGTGACCTTTCGAGGTTTGATTCGTCAGTAGAAAACATCTTTAAACAGTCGAGTTTTCGGATTTTTTTATAAAAAAATGTTTGGAACCACTTGTGGTTCGGAATTCCACAAATCTCGTCTTTCATGGATGTTTCGAAGAAAACAGTAGATTCAGAAGTACCGTAAACCGGGGTGACTTTGATCACTGGGGTGACTTTGATCATTCGAAACATTTTTCGTAGATCGCTTATTAAACCAGAATAGTCTACCGAATCATTTTAATTTGAAATGATTTTTACTCTAAACTTATAAAATACTGATTTGTTATACTTTTTGAGTATATTGTTCGGTTTTTGAGTACAAAAACTATGAAAAACTGAAATTTGGCTTTACCTTATTTTTACGAAGCTTTGTAAAGTGTCTATTTTTTATAAAACAAATAAATCTCAGATTTGAGCAAGAGTAATAAATTACAAGCGAGTTTTTATTTTCCTTTAGATTGGGATGTGCCAAATTTAGTTTTAGGACTTTGTTTATTTTAAATTTAAACACATTTTGTGTGAAACTAGTTGGTAATTATTTCAAATTATTTTAAGGTAAAATTCGAAACATTTTTTATGGTTCAATATTCCAACGTGTTAAAATGGATGAAACTTTTTGTACATTGATAAAGCACTGAAATAAAACAATTTTATCAGATTTAAAGGTTTCCAGAATCTTTTATTCTAGCTGGACACAAATTATACGAATTTTGGTTACTCGAATTTTACAGTACATTGAAATACTTAGTTTAAACAAACATTTGAATGAAAAACACTGACATCAATAACTTAATATGGGTGAACATGTAAGTTATCAAAGTCACCCCGGAATACGAAAACGGACTTCAACTTGAAATCATTTTTGAAAAAATGGCTGTAAGCGGACAATTTTCGGTTGAACCATCCAATCATGTTCTCTATACATCAGTACACGGTTTAAAAATAATAAACTTGAAAAAATGTGTTGCGCCTAAAAAATACGTAATGATTACTTCGAAAATTGATCAATGTCATCCCGCTTTGCGGTATTTATGAAATGCACACGGTTGGGATTGTAAGAAGAAGGATTAATAGTAGTCAAAGTACTGGAACATGAAACGGGTCTGAGAATTGAGCTCGACAAGCCTTTGGAAATTTTGAATCACCTCCGTGTTCAAAATATCGCATCAAATGAGCAATCGATATGGGAGTTTTCAGCGGGAGAACGCCCGACAGGACTTCGAGACTCATTGTATGGGTCGACTGCATGCACCCTAAGGCGATACGCAAACAACGATACTGAATTCTTGCGAGTTTGATGAAATGTATGTTCCCAGCGGAGCGAAAGCAGAAGTATCCGTATTCCATTACCGACAGTATCGTTATTCGATACAGCCTAACTAGGTCAATGTTCTGGTTATTGTACGAAGAAAGTTGATCCTTTGTTGGCATTTCTGTTTCAGCTACCTAATGTGGCATCCCCAAGCACCTTTCGAGTCGAACCAGACTCGAAGATATTTTACTGTGAAGACCTGAGCGATAGTTTGACCCATTAATAGAAGCCGTAGTTGTGCTGGTTCACGCTTCCTAGAAAATACAACTAGCTCAGTTTTCTACGTGTAGAGAATTCGATACCCAGCTTAATAGCCTTAGCAGACAAATTGTCTAAGGTAGTCTGTAATGGTCCTTGTAGATCGACAGCTTTGGGTTGCGTTACAGAAACCACGTCATCATCTGCAAGCTGCCTTAACGTGCAGGAGTTGTCAAGACATTCATCAATGTCGTTGACATAGAAATTGTATAACAGAGGGCTTAGACATGAGCCCTGGGGAAAGCCCATGTAACTAAATCGTAATGTCGATAAGTCACCATGCGAAAAAAAACATGTGATTTTCCGACAACAAGTTTAATAAAAAGTTGCCGCTGAAAAACCATGCTGGTGCAGCTTCTCCGAAACAATGTTGATAGAAACTGAATCAAAAGACCCCTTAATATCTGTGAACACTGATGCCATCTGCTCTTTGCTAGCATAGGCCATTTGAATTTCGGTTGAGAGCAACGCAAAATAATCGCTCGTCCCTTTGCCTTTGCGGGAACCAAATTGTGTATCTGACAGTAAGCCATTTGCCTCGACCCGATTGTGAGACAGAATTGAATTATTTTCTTGAACAACTTCCGGATACAGGACAGCATTGCGTTCGGTCGATACGAATTGTAGTCGGAGGCTGGTTTTCCTGGTTTTTGGATGACCTTTACTTGTCTCAAATCGTGTGGAACAATGTTAGCCTCAAGAAATAAATTCAACAAGCGTCTCTTGGCAGAGTCTGGCCGATTCTTCACCAAGCTGAATTTGATTCTGTCTGGCCCTGGAGCTTTATTGTTACACGATAAGAGAGCAAGTGAGAACTCCACCATCGAAAAAGGTGTTTCGTTCGCGTTATCGTGAGGGGACGCGTCGCGGTAGATCTTCTGTGCCAGGGCGGAATCCGAACAAACTTTCTCGGCGAAGTCGAATATCCAACGGTTTGAATATTCCGCGCTCTCGTTAGTACTGTTACGATTTCGCAAACGCCGGGCCGTAAGTCAAAGAGATCGCTGTTTCTCTCGTTAGTCCGCCAACGAACCGTCGCCAGTAACTACGTTTCTTGGCTTTCATCAAACTCTTCATTCGTGTTTCTGACGTCGCGTATTGTTGATAGCTAGCGGGTAACCCGTCGTTCCAGAAGATCTTATACGCGGCTGCTTTCTCCGCGTACACGTCTGAGCACTCTTTGTCCCACCACGGATTAGGAGAACGTTTTTGTATGTTCGCGCCGGGAACTGGCTTAGTCTGAGTTTGATTCGCGCTGTCGAGAATCAAGGCAGCCAAAAAGCTGTACTCTTCCTCTAGAGGAAATTCTTGAGTAGATTCGATGTTGTCGGCTATCGCGGCAGCATAGCTCTTCCAATCGATATTTCTTGTGAGGTCATACGAAATATTGATTGATTCCAAAGGCCTCCGTCCGTTATTGATTGAGACTACGATTGGCAGATGGTCGCTGCCGTAGGGATCAGGGATTACCTTCCACGTGCAATTTAACCGCAGCGATGTTGGGCAGAGGGATAAGTCTAAGGCGCTCGAGGAGCAGGAATTCGTGTCATTTCATGTTTAAAATTGTCAAACTGAAGTTATCGCAAAGATCGTGGATTAATGAAGACCGTGAGAGTTAAAATCTCCTAAAACTAGTCGCGGTACAGGTAGGGATTCTAAGATGTCTTGTAGCCGTCGGTGCCTAACCGCGGTGTTGGAGGGAATATGAAGCTATGCAAAGGCCTTTGCCTTTGGTTTCAATTTGACAAGCGACAGCTTCAATACCTGTTATCGGGGAAAGGTTAATTCTGTAGAATGAATAGCACTTTATGATCCCAAAAAACTCCTCCATTTAGACGAATAATATTAATATTGTGGAAGTTGATATTTATATCTGAAGTTAATTAAGTTTCACAAAATGCAAATGCTTCGCAACTCAAACTATTTATTAAAATTTTGAAGGAATCGATTTGCGGTATGATACTTCTGTAATCCCACTGTAGAACAGTGACCAAATCCGTGAACTCGTTCGATGAGTTAGCCATCGAAGGACTTTTAATAGTAATAGCACAGATAACAGACGTTTAGGCTTGATTCGAAACGTGTGTAAATACCCGCTATTGAAATTGCGAATAAAACAGATTCTGAAACACGTTTGGCAAACGTTCGTAGGTGTCGCCGCGATCGTCGCAATGTAGTTGGAGTGCAGTTATCAAACACGTGTAGCAAACAGTTGCGTAGACGGAAATAGTGAAACACGGATTTCCAACGTCTATCAATTTGAAAATTTATACAGGTTTATGCAGAAATTTTGTTCTAGCCTAAATGTCTGTTATCTGTGGTAATAGTAATTCAGTAATACTGAAAGTTTATTTTATCCAGTCCACTATGTTCGAGAGTTTGATAATTCCAATGCTGTGGTTAATCTAGAACTGAAACAAAGGAAGTGCTGGGATTTCCTTCTCTGAATTTAATCCTCCGAGACCAGGAGTTACTTGCTTTGGTTTGGTTGCAACACTTCCAATAGATATCACTTTCGTAGCCCCGTCAAGGGACACCTTCTGGCATCTCCAAGGAACTTTAGGAGAGGAAATGTTCTTCCTCTTCCTATAACTTCTAGGCAACCCTTGTGGGTCATCAGCCTCGCACTCGTTAGGCGTCAAGAGAACATAGATGTTTGTTGAGGATGGTGGCGTAGCTTTATTTAGCATTTCTGTGAAAGAACGTTTGGAACATGTCAGTACAGTAAGGACATTTTTCGGCTTTCTCACTGAACGAATCATCTAGATGATTCTCCCCGCATTTTCCACAGCGGGCCTTATTGCCTAATTGTTTACACTTAGTGCAGTTCATGGCCTATTTGTTTACACTTAGTGCAATTCATGACCCGCGGTACAAACAAACGGACAGGTAAACGGACCTTGTGTCAGAGGATGTAGTTCGGTAAGGCAGTTCCAGCGAAAGTCACCCGATGGGAGTTTGATTGGAGGTATGCTTTCTTACCATCCTCTGCGACTAATCTTCTATCTTCTATATATATATATATATATATATATATATATATATATATATATATATATATATATATATATATATATATATATATATATATATATATATATATATATATATATATATATATATATATATATATATATATATATATATATATATATATCTATATATATATATATATATCTATATATATATATATATATATATATATATATATATATATATATATATATATATATATATATATATATATATATATATATATATATGTATATATATATATATATATATATATATATATATATATATATATATATATATATATATATATATATATATATATATATATAAAAGTCAATGTTTGTATGTATATGATTTATGGTCTCCCAAAAGACATTTATACACAGTAGGTATTTGTTATGGAGCGTGTTTGTGTGCTATTGATTGGGGATTATCTGCCCGCCAGATGGCGCTTCGGAACAAATTGTATTTTCCTCCTATTATGTTGAAAGTCACAGCAACGCGCGATGGATATCAGCTAGCACTGAATGAAAACGCTTGCACTCAGGTATTTTCACCGGCCGAAGTAAGCGTTCTCTAAAACGGCTAACCCTGTACTACAGTAGATCCTCGCACGTCAAACTCTCATCGGTGACGATTCCTTCAGACTGTACCTTTACAGCTGGAATATACACGTTATTATCCCGTGTAAAATGCTCACAGCAAGCAATACCTTTTGCCTGCTTTGAACTGGTTAGCAACACCCTTATCTTGTCTGAGCGGACCTTTCTGAAGAAGATTCAGCGAATTGGTCTTGGGCCGAAAGAAGACCACAAATGAACCAGTTGAAAGTTCTGGGTAGCATTTGGGCCGGGTGGAGCCTTAGGAGTTGAACCCGATTTAACCTCCATTCGACCATTCGGGGGAGGGAACCATCGAAAACGTCAACGCACGGGGTCGGCGCCCGCGCAGGCGGAAGAAAGCAAAAAATGTGTTAGGAAAGATGTAAATCACTGGTGTCCAACGACGAACCGATCCAGCTTATACAGCTGGCTATTGTTCAATCCTCACACGCGAACAAAAGATTGAGAACCGAACCGAACTGGCAAAATAACCTTGAACGCAGATTAGCACTATTTTTTGTCGCTATACGCTGCACGGACTGGAAACAAAGCACTTGTATCTCAACCGAGCGCTCGAAAACGAATTATTTAATACCTATGTTATCAATACCATTTAACAAGATCTCGATTAACCTGTTTATTGCGTCAAGAAAAATGCTCGGAATATGCCTATTTTTTCGTGCTGCCCCTTAAGAACATGAATTAATGCAACATTTGCCAATGAGAAAGTAACGTCATGACAGTAGAAACATTTAACAGAAGTTATGACATTTTTATAATTTATAGTTAAGCGGGTATTAGCGGTGTTCACAACACTCCACTCCCCACCGTCCCCTAAATTATTCTAATACCAGGAGTTGTTCTCCAACAAAAAAATTATTCCGCTGTAATACGGCCATGAGTTCTGATTATTTATTATCAATAATTTTGACGAAGCATACATGAAATATTAAGTTTTATTTGTGTTTTTGTGATTATCAAAACTTGATTCATCGCTTGGTACCTCTGCAATGGTGTGCTTATTGATGACTGAAGATCAACTTCAGCGAAACTCCTGATCCGATTTGTTTGACGCGTTATCAGTCAAGTTCACTTTCACAGAATTCACACTGGTCAGCTACGCTAAATATAGAAGTGAGCTGGCACGCTGTGCCACATAGGTAACTTCTCGGAGATGCGATAACCCGTTTGTATTGTTACTCGATCAGTCTCACCGATAGTGGCAGTGGAGTTATTAAAGTCAAATCAGCAACTAAATGGCGCTATAATTCCACGGGCTGCCAAGAGATTGCAGCATTTAATCAAAATACGAACAATAACCAGTCGCCATCATCAGCTCAGAGGAATTTAAATTTCATTTGAAGTCCCACAACTAATAACTATAATAATCGTCTCGTAGCGCCTGCCGTTGATAATCGCACGCTTCAATGTTCGATTCAATTTAAATTGTTGACGGATGTAATAAATTGTTTAAACGCTTGGCAATTTTTCTGGCCATAGACGAGACGCTGTGCTACTATAGAGTTAAGATTTACTCACGCCCCGGCACGAACTGGTCCGTGCATAGATACGCTGCGATGCACCACCATCTTGGTTATAGAATATAGTTTTAAATAATGATTATGAGGGAATTCTGTAATAGTACGCGGGTTGCACGTGTGAACGTGAGTGAATTTTGTTTGCTTCCTTTCGATTCTGGTGGGGAATTTCGCAATGTAAGACGTGCGCTAGTGATTGCTACATTCCATTCTAATTATGCAGCAGGTTTGTCGCTTTTGCTGCTAACGCTGTGCTTTTAGTTTTTCGTGATTTTTTCCAGTAACTCAACGGATACTATCATAGGTTTCATAAACCTTTTTTTTGACAAAAATACTGGTAGAAGTAGGTTATCCGACACCCTGAAACAAATTGAATTTTTCCTTAAGTACATCGTACGCCGAACTGTTCCATTTCATTGAATGAGTGAGTACACTTACTTAGTCATAGAAGCCATGTAAAACAAATATGTACTCACGATGAAAATTAGCATCCCAACTACAATAGGTAATGAACCGTGAACTGATATAGCATAACTTTTCGGTTCGTGGAAGTAGACATGTTCCCGTTCCACTTTACTCGACAAAAAAGGCGGTTAAATCATCTCATAATCGCTATTAGCATGCCAGTTATCTCCACCGGTCATCACATTACATACTTGGATGGGTGCGAGTTAATCTGTCGTCAGCCTTCGTCCCACTCTTTCCTCGTCATGGCATTCGTGTTCGCCATTCACCGTGGCAGCTCCATGTCATTCAGCACATTTTCACACTAGGATGTAAATTAACTACGCAAACACCGGTCATTGAAGGGCGGAATAGAGCTGGTCGAGGCAGCACTAGCCTATGAAAAAAAACCAGCAGAATTGTTTGTAAATCGTTAGCGTCATCTTCGCTGCAGAGATGAAGGCAGTTCAAACATGATAGGAATCTGATTTGAGACTGATAGCGGACTCTATCAGGAAGCGCCAACAGACTGGACAGAATATAGAGGGACGTACAGGGTTATATGATTGATGGAGCCGGGCAAAGATCGAATTAATCTTGACTATGTGCATGTTTTCATGAACGGTACTCGATAAAGAACGCATGAGTCATTGCAGTAATATCTGGGCCTTTAAAGTATCTACTGTTTTAAGATCCGGAAAGCACAAGTTGTCCAGTCAGTGCCCAGACCAGAATACTGAAATTGTGCTTGGTAAACTACATTGCAGCCTGACTATCGGAGCAGAAGTTTATAACTTTGCTGGACAAGATCTGTTAAAGGGCCGATTGTACCCGGCCCATAATTGCCAAGATGTCTGCTTGGAATACAGTACAGTATCTACAAAACGAATGAGATTGGTCTAATCTCATTTCACGACAATAGAAATCCGCGCCGGCTCGGCCCTTCAGCAAAGAACCATCAGTATAACAAACTACATTTCTTAAAGTTGTTGCTCCATACAGCCAGACGGACATTACTCACAAGGAGGAATTCTCACAATTAAAGTTTTAAATGGAAAACTACATGTGAGTGTAAAGTCACTGAGAGCAGGTGTATACTTATCCCAATTTGGGGCCACGGTCTTGTACGGTTAGTTGTACGATCTATTGGATTACTGTTCCAGAGCCCAGTAACCTTAAGACGGTATGCACATGAAAGTGCTTCTTGTATCAGAAATACATGTAGTGGATTTATGTTCAAGAGTGCCTCTAGAGCAACAGCAGGAACGCACCAGTCATTGCCATCAATACCATCCTCTGAAGATGGTTTAACTTTAATTGTCATGACGTTTCCCTTCTACCAACAAACAAGGCACCTATATTCCAGTATGGCAGCCCTAAGTTTGCGCCGCTAAAACAACACAAATGATCCATAAAAAATTTAAAAACGATTCATAAAAAGGTTGTTCTTGTTCCAGAAAACAAAACTGAAAATCCATAAAACAGTGTGAATGATCCATAGATTATGTAAAATTGAACCATAAAATTGTCGCAAAAGAGCACTAAAATAGTACTAAAAGAGCAATTAAAATCAACGAATGCCCCATAAAAATATTGGAAATGTTCCATAAAATGCTACATTTTGCGCCATAAATTAACTGAATTAACAATGAATATTAACAATGTGCATTAAACACGTTGATATGTTCCATAATATCGACAAAAATGTTCCACGGTATTACAAAATGGAGCAATAAAATGTTAGAAAAAATTCCATAAATTCGATGACAATGTTTGCTAAATAATTTTTCTTGGTCCATAGAAGATGTAAAAATGAACATTAGAAATGCTATGTATTGATTCATATATCGAACGTTAAATTATGGTTCATGGATATTTATAAAACGATCCATAGAAAAGAAAATGTAAAACGATCCATTAATATGTGCTTATGCACCAGAAAAATTAAATTTAATGAATTCACGTAAATTTTTTGCTATTTGAACTAATAATAAAGTTTATTACATTTGGTTGTAATGTCAAACTACAACAAACAATGCATGCATTATAATTAAACTTCAGCTTCTGTATCCCACTAGTCAGGTAACTGACCTTAGCTAACCTGAAATCATTTTCAAATAAAAAAAAGAAATTAATAGTACCCTCCCGTAGGAGTGGTCTCAATAGCTGCACAAACCGAACAAGGCGAATGGTCTCCTTCGGTAGTGGCGCAGAAGCCATTCGCTAAATTTTGATTTGTACTCCGGTTCCAACTGTCTCGGGCTACAAACTATGAATCCATCTTGCCTTGTGCAGGAAGGAAAAGCTTCTATAGCTTTGGCTCAAGAGCCGTATTTCAATAAAGGAAGCTTCTATGTTGGAAAGCTAGTCCCGTCTTCATAGGGGGCCGTACACGAATTACGTAAGACTTTTTTAGAGCTTTTCAACCTCCCTCCCCCCCCCCCCCCCCAAGATAAGAGTTCGGAAGATTTCGGTGAACTCCCCCTCCCCCTACATAAGATCTTATCATGATTATCGTAATTAAAAAATCGAATTGTTAATTCATCGAATAATAAGATGGCGAAAACGATATGTATAGAATTATTACAAGAAAACTCATGACAAAATTTAACGGTAATCATCTGCAGAATTTTAATTGCATGCCAATCTTGCCCAGTAGTAAGAATAACTGTTGTCAGATATTCAGTAACTCCAATTTGGTCCACATGATCTGCTTTGTTATATTCCACTTCCTTTGAATCTATTTTCTTGAGATGTAGAATTTAAAAGAGTTTATAACCTCTTCTGGCATGAATTTATTCTGAGTTTCAGCTGTGACGCTTATCGTACGCATAGCTCCGAGTTAACCATTTTCAAATTTTCTTGAATTAAAATACAGTTCACACTCTGGAAATATTCGATACTCAAGATCTTTGACAATCGCATGTTGGAACATTTTATAGATACCTTGCGGGTTTGAATCGAACGTTTGAAAAGAACAAAGTCGATCTAACAACACGAAGGGTATCAACACTTCTTAACTTGTAAGGCATATTATGGCTCCAGTTCCCGAACAGAACAATGTACAACCAAGAGCCAAAAAATTACTCATATTGTTTGATATACAAGGATTATATGGTACAAATGAAAATAGTTCCCTTTTCTTATTAAAAAGGATATTTTCCTTATGGATTTAATTTTTTAAACTTGCTTTACGATATTACGTAAGAAAGGACAAACCCTCCTTCCTCCTCAGATAAGAATTTGTAAGATATTTTGAAACTCCCCCTCCCCCCATATGCCCTTACGTAATTAGTGTATGGCCCCTAGCTTTCAACAAAAATATCATGACAAATCCACATCAAATGCCTCGTGCATGTATACTTGCGAATAGTGCTATTGATGCGTGTCTTATAAACGACCTCATAACTCGCGATATTCGTGCTGTTACAGCCAATAATACTGTTGATCAGAGGCGTCGCGTTATTCCACCGTCAACGAAGAGGACCATCGCTCCAACGCCCATTCAATATTTGATTTGAGCCGGTGCAAAAGAGAATAGAAAGAGCCTCACACATGACATTCACGCTGCTATACCAGCCGTCGCCCATGCAGCTGCTCCATCCAGAGCATGCGGTGAGAGTACGAGATGCGTGCATGTTTCTGGTTGAACCGGTCATAGGAACGCAGAAAATTTCTGAATTCTACTCGCTGGAGACTCATTTAATGTAGAAAATCGCTCAATATTTGCACGAGCTGACAGAGAAGAGTTGTTAGATGTAACTCTCTGCTCTGACAGTATTACGTATGAGTTAGCAAATAGGCTCGTACGAACTGTCGTCATCTGATCATAAGTACATTGTCTTTGATTATTTAAACGTCTCGCTAGATATCGTCACGTATCGTAATCCTAAATCTACGAACTGGGACTTCTACGATGAGGGCTTGGCGACGAGGTTTCAGGGTATGTTCCAACGATTGAATCTCCACGTGACTTGAATGAAGTCGAGGATAAAACAAACTCACTCATAGTAGCATCTTGTCCGCTTCAAGTTATGTGTGCTTCTAGAGGAACCCCTTGATGGAATAGCGAACTAGTTCGGCTCAAAAAGTTATGACAGAGCGTGAAATTGTAGACGCAGGCACTGATCGGAGGCATTGAAGTTGGCTCGCAAAGTATACACAAATGCTCTTTGATCATCTGAGCACAGTTGTTAGAAAAGAATCTGCACAAATGTCTCAAGTCTCAACGAGGCTAGTAGATTAATTAAGTTACTTTCGAAATCGAAATACTTTCCTATCAGCTCGATTAGAACTGCATATGGGGAATACTCGTTTGGCGGAGATGTAGTACTCAACAGTCTTTTTGACACATATTTTTCAGACTGTACGAAAGCATCACTGACGACTGCCCTGACTTCTTTCCAAGTAGTTCTCATTTAAGGGCATTTGTTCCTAGACTTGTGACAACCTAATCGACCAAATGGTCAATTGAAAGTTTTGCTTCGTATAAGTTTTCGGGAAAAATTGTGTCATTCCAGCTCTACTTCAAAGAGGATACGAACACTTCAAGCATATTTTGAAAGTTCTCACCTGTAGTCTTGCAACAGGATACATTCCATTAACGTGGTGAGAAATAATTGTAAAATTCATTCCCAAAGGTGGCCGCGTTACTTATGAGGAAACAAAGAGCTTTGGACCGATCAGTCTGACCTCCTTCCTTCTCAAATCAGTAGAAGTTTTATAGACGATAGCATGTATTCCATCCTGCATATCAGCGGGGGAAGTTCACTCCACTCTGTTACACAATGTTATCTACAACATTGAAAAAACTTTTTCACAGAAGCAATCAAGCTTAGGATTTTTTCTTGATATTGAAGGTGTTTTTGACAACGTGTATTTCGAATCCATTTCGGAAGCAGGACGAGATCATGGAGTACCTCCATATATCACGAACTGGATGCACGCAATGCTTAGCAACCGACATCTGTGCTTATCGTTTAAACAAGTAGAGATAAGGAAACTGAGTATCTGCGGATGTCCTGAAGGTGGTGGTGTGCTGTCGCCACTTCTATGTAACCTTGTCACCGATGTCTTGTTGAGGGAACTTAATGAGCGTTTGTTTATCTTATAGTGATCACCGGTAGTATCATGAACATACTTTTTTATTGGATGCAGCAATCCTTGTGTATTGTTGAGCAATGGTGTCTTCATGTTAGAGTACCAGTTATCCCTAATAAAATATCAATGGTGTTTTCACGTAACGTAGGATTACAACCGGAACTCGTCCGTTGACTCTGAAATTATTAACGCAGATCAAGTTAAGTACGTTGGGGTAATGCTTGGCTCAAAACTTAATTTACAGCTCACATCTATTTCAGAATCAAGAAAGCTTGCACTGCCTTCAGCCAATGTAGACGGGCTTTTTGAAAATCTTGGGGACTCAAACCCAAGTACAGTCAGTGGATTTACACAACAATTATTAGACCAATACTGGAATATGGGAAAATATACTTTTGCTGCAATATATGACACGACTCAATGCGTTTGCACAACTGAGCCGTGGATCTTCCGTGTTTTTACAATATGTAAAAATAGAAAAAAAATATCGGTACAGCTTGTTCGTCGAGTCTTGTTGACGAATCTTACTGCTGCGTGTTGAGATCCTCGTCCTTGGTGGTGAAATATTAGGTGCGTTGTCTGCCGCACCTTGGGGGTCATTCGGTTCGTCTTCTCTCGCGTTTTCGTTTACGTCCATGGCGTCATCGGTACTGTATTCATGTTGCTCACGGTCGGATGTTCTTATTTGTTGTTTGTGCTATTGTAAATCCTTATTCACCGGTATTTGATTCCTTATTGGTGGATTTGGTTTGGAAACAATTGCTGTAGACGTTGTTACTTCAATGTTGGTAATGGCAGTTGGTTTAGTGGTACTGGGACAATCGTCGTTAACCCTTTCATGCCCAACTTTTTTCTAGTGCATGTAGGGTTTCAAAACTATTTTTCCTTTAAAATAGTGAGTTCAAGAAACTCGAAAAACCTTTTTTCATAAAGGTAAGTGCTTTCCTTGAAGTGCTAGAAGCAGCTCAATTTTTACCTTCCAATGCTCATTACAATTTTCCTAGAACATTTACAATAGTCCAACTGCGTGGAAAACGTTGCCAAAAATAGTCTAAATTGATAAGTTTTATCAGTTTTCACTAATATTGCAACATAACGAAGTTATATGAAAAATTCATTTTCCGCCGTCAACGTAAACGGTCCCTGGCAGCACTGCTCCATCGGAGTTCAATCAGACTAATTGCAATAACTTCAGTTCTAGAGCTGATCCTTGTAGCTGTTAATACTCAAATGAAATAGTCACATTTATTACTTGTTTTTGTGAGCAAATATTGCCTCAATCAATAGTTATAGCTGTTTAAAAACGTTGTTGTCCACAAACAACATGGGCATGAATGGGTTAAGCTGGTGTTTGTGAATGCTCGGTCCGCAGTCGTTGGTTTACCAACCGGTTGTGGTTTTTGCATACGACGACTGGTCTGGTTGAATTTCCTGTGCAGTCTCTTCGCAAGGTTTTCCGTGGTGTAGCGGCTGGACAATTGGAAACTTTTCCAAGTTCAATATGACGATTGCCGGTTGAGCATTATTCTTGATAACGAACAATGTGGGTTCTATTTCCGTCATGCACTCGTCAACCCTATCCCGAAAATACTCAACTTATATTAGTAACAATTAACTAAGAATACATAAGTATACAACTTCTTGCTGTAATGTACGAACTAAAACTTTCCAAAAAGAATTCGTTATTTCGAATTTAGTTCGTAAAAAAAGAGTTCGTTATTTCGAATTTAGTTCGTAAAAAAAGTTACGTAAATCGAATATATCGTAAAAAAAGAGTTCGTAAATGGAGGTTTCAGTGTACTAGCTCCCGTTGCACTGAACGGTATGTTTAAATTCCTGCACTATTTTGTCGAAATTAAATTTTAGCGATCTTGTGCTAAATTATATTTACAAAATATTTACATCTAGCTTAAGAGACGTAAAAATTTTCTATGAATTTTTTTTATTAGCGACATTCTGATTGGTTTCCATTATTCACTGGGTGGTGCGTAATAAGATTATGGTCTAAGTCATGTCTGTATTTGGTTTGCTCTTAAACCTTTATAAAATAACGAACAGCGATTTAGTAACTAACAATTTTGGACTTGCTGAACAGCTTCAAATGGGACAATTTGTAATTATTAGTTACTGGAAAATTCAGCAAAACTCTATAGTTTACATGAGCCTTGGTATGTATTAGAGAATAGTTGGCAAATGACATAAAGGTCGAAATCAATTTACATAAAAGCAAGAGAGGAAATGCGAGCAACATCCCCGGGTTTACTGCCATTCTCGCTTTGATTTACTGTTGTTATTAGGGTTCCTTACATTTACTACCTGTTGAAGTCGCAGCGCTTAGCAGTTATTGATTTCATAGTGGCCTAGACTTCGAAATAAAAGTGCCGCATTCGAAAAATATCTTATGCTGAAATGAGTCATGCCATTCCGAAGCTATTAAAAACAATAAACTTGTTTTTTTGATCAGCACAAATCAATCATCTGAGAAAAAAGTCATCAGTTTGAGCATTCAATTTCACTTTGAAACATTTTTCAAATTAAAAAAAAATATATATTCGAGAACCGGTACTCAGGGCTTCAGTACCGTAGTACCGGTTCTCGCTAAAAAGGGTCGGTACTGCAAGCCCTAGACAAAAGGAAAACATCATTTTTCATCATTCCACATCAACTTTTGAATAGGGCTAATAATGTTTGTAAACAAACTTTTGTTTTGCCGATTTCTCTTAATTTGTTATAATTTCAACACAGAAAACATTTGAAATTGATTCTACCAAGGGTAAAGATGTTGATTCATGTGTACTTTTCATAAAATTGAACTCGGCAGCTTAATAATGAGTGAAATAAGTTGATTTACAAAAATCTCATCCCTTTTGAAGAATTAATATTGCATTTTCCTTCTACTTCTAAAAATATTATTGTAATCACATTGAGTTTTTGTCTCAACTCTACGCATTCTGGAGAAGTAAATTTTTAGCCTATTTTGAAATGTATGCAATTTTTCGGTGTGCATGTTGCTTCCTTTTTCCCATTCGAAGCGTTGTCTCTACTCCATATTTTGGAGCATCTCTTCAAATAAGAGCTCATGGTAATTTGACAACTATGGGACATCTGCTAAGAGATCAGTTACAAGATCGAATTCCCACAATTTTCCAAAATTCCTCACGATGCCTAAAATAGGTTATCAATGTGATCTGACAATATACTTCCAAAATTATTATTGAACAATCTCTGAGTGTTATATCGACTGGAACGGGAATTTCTGTGAATGTTCACGGCTTTCTCAGTCGATGTAGCTTGAGCAAACGAAATGTTTTTAAAACTGCCCGTCGTTTCGACCGTGTTTGGCGGCCTTTTTCAAGGGAAATTTAATCGTGTCGTTTTTGTCGTAGTCGCTGACTGCCAACGGTGGGAAGTTGAGTGTTTTTGCACTGGCCGAAATGGTTGTGGAGATGACGATTTTGTGTTGAAAAAGTCATCTGGAAAAAGCTCTATGTGTGCACGAAGTGGTTTAACGTCTGGTTTGAAAATGTTGGCAATCAGCGACTACGACAAAAACGACACGATTAAATTTCCCTTGAAAAAGGCCGCCAAACACGATCGAAACGTCGGGCAGTTTTAAAAACATTTCGTTTGCTCAAGCTACATTGACTGAGAAAGCCGTAAACATTGCAAAAATCGTGGCTAAGGTAATGAAATCATGAACATAAGTTACGCTACTCTGTCAGGAACATCCGATGGTAAACTCATAAATAAATTATGAACAAGAATCATAACAACAACTGAAAAAGTTCAGGGAACAGCCAAACATTCGAATGTAACGCCGTGTATATTGTTATGGGCCAAACTAGTTTTATTGTAAAAACAAATATCTTTAGTGGCGTAAAACAGTTCCTTATTATGCCACTGAAAATTGTCAAAAAAACAAGCATTGAAACTTACATAAAAAGTAAAAAGAATATTGTAAACCATGGAGATAAACGGATTGATCCTTGTCCTAATTCTTGTTTTCTTTTCATTATAGGTAAGTGTGAAGTACATACTTGATAACAGCTGATAAAAACTCGACGTTTGAATTTCGTATTATGGCATGAACGTAAGGTTTACTCAATAATAAATTCAATGGTTCTTTTATTAGCAGTGAACGATTTAACCGATTTGTAAGTAGATTATTTGTCCCAATTCATTATATAAACTGCCTCTCCATGTTATCATAACAGATATCACATACTACTTCAAAACGTTCGATAATATGCATTATGAAAATAGTTTCCGGAAGGCAATTAATCAAATACAAATTTTCTATTACAGTTTTTGACATAGCATAAGACGTTAACCTAATGTGTCTTTCATTTATTTTCGAAATGTGACGAGTTTTTATTTATTTCACAACCTTGCCGCTGATCGGTCACACGGATCGATTCAAATTAATCAACTCTTCCCATGTACCAACGTTAATTCAGCACTTTTCTCTTAGCAAGCCATTGTATCAATTTTTCTAAGCATTGATCAGTTTTCCTATTTGGTTCTCCAACGCATTATCTTCTCCAATCATAGAAACAACATTAATAAACATCACTATTCCTATGACACACCACCACCCCTCCCCTCCCTACCCCACCAATCTATAAAGAATTCGTCGAAGTCAAAAGGTCAGTGTTTTTTTCCTGATGCCTACATCTACTAAACTGACGGTGTGTCATACAAACAATACTAGAAGCTCTCTGGCTCTGGTTGCTGGAAGGAGGACTGACATCATATCATTCAAGCCACTCATAAAGTGTGACGCGAAAAGTCACGACTTTGGCGCATTCGGAAAAAGTCAACAGTCCATTAGTGGAAGAAATGGGAAACTTCAACAAAACGCCCAACATCAACAGGCATAATGCATGGTATATACATACATACAGTTGACTTATTGTTAATGCTACAGTTGAGAGCATCAGTAGCGGAATCATAATCTATACGAAGGAAATAAACGCGGAAAGGAAAACAAAAACACACCATAAAAATTTATAAACAGAGCAAAACGAATGAACTTATTTATGCCATTATAGGCGCTCTTGTTGTGTTTTCGCTTTTTCGGTTGTTATGAACGCGCGCTGGATGGAAATGCTGAAACAAGAACTTTTTTTCTTCGCTAGAGCGAAATTATTTATAACAAAAACGTATCCCCACTGCTGTGATACCCGCTTCGGAAAAGGAGTTAAAATGTTGCTGTGGGATATAACATTTCATGTATGTAGGACTACTATGTTGAATAATTGTCGGTACACGTACAAAGTATTGCTATGAATGGTTAAATGGAATTAAGTAAGGGTGGGACGTTCATTTGGACGGTGTTTTCGTTTGAGTTACGGTCAGTTCGTTGGTGGCTGAAATAGGTTTTACATGCTTAAATGCTCTCCCTTCAACTCCGTGCCCATCTGAACCGGCTGCGGCTGATGGTAGTTTGGTTAATGACATTTTTTTTCAGAGCACAGCGCAAGGCTTATCACTGTTCAACCAGCACCTGATGACCCGTACGAAAATGTATGCTACTGTGGGATATAATTTGCTGTATTTACATTAATCATCTGATAGTCACTATAGTTCAGATCTTCAACGAACGAAAATCGACTCGTTTCAGTCCCTTCCAGGTTCTCCTTATGTTACGGTGGGTGAATAATCCGAGTATTTCTTCAAACCGCGGTATAGGACCGTCACTCTCCAGCCTTTCTACCGAAAATCTAAAGATTGCCTCTCTTCCGGTTTTTTCGCTACATATCCAGCCCACGGATATAACTTAAAAATAATTTATCTTTTCTTTCTAAATCTTTTTTTAAAACTTGTTTCGTAATATTAAAATCTAAAAGATGGCAACCTTCATTAAACAACCTGCAACACATGCTGAGTGGTTCGTGATGACCTTAGTTCGTCCGGCGACTAGACTAGGGTGGGGCAAAATGATCGTTTTTTCACTACAGCACTTTTTTGGTTCCATTGTGGGTCCCAAACAACTGTGATAAATTTGGGGTCGATTTGTTTTGACCCGGCGTAGCGCATTGCGTTTGAAATTTGTATGGAAATTAGTATGGGAAAACCTACTTTTTTAATTTTACATACTACAATTCTTCCTGCAGTATGTCAACAAATAGTCCAGGATATGCTGAACAACTTTGCTGAAGGAAATGTGGTGTTAGAATGTCTCCAAAACAAGTTATAGCTGTTCAAAGTTCGATAGATCGAATTTATTGCCAAAAGTCATTTTCTTTGCCAACACAGTCGGTGTACCAATGATATTTCATATAACATACCACAATAACATCTTATACTTTAGATTTACTAGATTGGTATGTTTGGATGAATTATTCAAAAGCCTTTGTTCAATTTCATGGGCCTGGGTAGCTTAGCAATAGGGCTTAGTGAGGGGAGAGGGGGGGGGGCTTTTATATATAGAAATTTGAACTGAAATAACTGAAAAATTGTCGAGTTGGAATGTTCAGATGAATTATTTTAAAACATTTCCACAATGCACCAGGGTCCCAGTTTAACAGCAACTTTGGCTTTAGATGATTGAGCAGCATCGAAAAGGGCATCCTATCTACTCACAGTGCGTATCAAACTGAAATATAATCAATGCAATCCTCTGACATATCAACTCGACAATGTCTATATATATATATATATATATATATATATATATATATATATATATATATATATATATATATATATATATATATATATATATATATATATATATATATATATATATATATATATATATATATATATATATATATATATATATATATATATATATATATATATATATATATATATATATATATATATATATATATAAGCTAGCCCCCTCCTCTCCCCTCACTAAGCCCTATTGCTAAACTACCTAAAAATGATTTAATGATTTGATCATTTTTTGGGTTTTGCAGCAATAGCTGCTCTATTCGGGTTTTTCATTGAAAACCACGGGGCGGTGGATTGCACTGCTGTTGCATTTTCTAGCAGAAGAGCAGGCCACTAGACGTGTTTCATTTCCACTTCTGTTAGAAAGTGCAAAACCAGCGCAATCCACTGTCCCGGTGTTTTTCAATGAAAAACCAACATATGTAAAGTAACAACATTTAGAATCCAGTTTAAAGCACGGTGGTCAAATGCATTGGCTTTGCTTTTTCGAGTAGACTAGATCGCCATTTTGTAGTCAGCTTGAATTGTAAGAGCTATGAATAATATGTAAATCCGAATACTATGCCCTGTCAGTAATATGAACAATTTTAAAAATCTTGTCAAAACGAGGTTTTTGTAAAAACGTGTGGTAACCTGATCACCTGCCTACTAGGGCTAAAGAAACAAGACACACTATGACTAATAGGCACGAATGTTCAGCTAATCACCTGTCTTGACAAATTAATTAATTAGACTACCTTTCTAGATGCACGACAAACTTTAAACACAGTCAAGACAACGATTTACGGTAAATCAGTGCTGTTTAACTGGCTTTTCCAACCTTCAGTAATTTATACCATAATTTGTTCACGGAAAAACATTTTAGAAAAGAAAGATGTTTTTATATTACATTTCAACACTGTTTGAGAGAGCTAATGATAGGGCATCAAGTGTATCCAGTGCTACAGGGATCAAAGATACCTATTGTATGAGGTGAACCATTTTTTTTGCATGTGTTGTGAAACTTTCTACTCTAGATAATTTTTAGACAAAAGTCTTTAAAAAGTAATCGTACTTGAAAACATGCATATATAATTAGTTCGCTGATCTCATACAACCGTTTAAAAAATTTGTAAAAAGATCTTCAAGATGGTTATCAACACATATTTTCTAAAATATTGTATAATTTTTTCAAACCAAATGTTATACAATAGATTTGTTTTTGAAACATCATGAACGACCAAATATTTCATTTTTATATTGTGGTAACTATTGATGTGTAGATTATGAAATATAGCCAGGGAATCAAATATTCCCTGGGATCAAGTGTCCCCACTCACCCCAATCGATTACTGAAAGAGCGAAAATTCTGCTGAATAGACCATTCTCTGTGGGAAAAGCTCACCGCGTAATTAACACACATTCTCGTAAGCAGCTTAACTGTGTACCAGAACATATGAAATCGAGTTGTTTAAAGACAAAACAGCGACACTGTGATTGATGACAAAAGTTCGTACAAACACCAATGAAATATATTTGTTCAGCATATAATTTGTCGCGCAGCAGTAAAGTAAGCAAAAACGAACACTTTCACAGGCGAATTTTTTATACTGTAGCTAGGGTTCGTCGCGGTGCGGATGTGGGCGGTAAATGAATTGTGCGCACCGCAACCGCAAAAAAATAATAAAACCGCACCGCTTACCGCACTTTATTTACCGCACCGCACCGCGCGGTATTGCGGTAAATGCGGTAAAATTTTTATATTTTTAAAAATAGTGTTGAAAAATTGTACATTTGTGTAACCATATATAATGAAATGTTATTCTTATTCACACGAAATTTAACTTTAGGAGACATTTTCTATTAATAAAATTCCATACATTTTAAGGCAAACATACATTCAAAAACGTTCAGCTGCAGTAATAGGAAAACTTTTATTTTAGCAACCCTTCAGTTAATTGAAAAATTGGAATAAAAATATAATAAGAAATGAAGTTGCATATTTTTTTCTTTAAATTTTCATATTTTCAATGTTTTTGACATATGAAAATGAAATGGATGATTTTCGAATTTACGTAGTAAACCACCTTTCATTCATAACTTAATTTCACCAACAAAAAAATTTAAAGTCGAAATACCAGTACTTCTATATAATAGCGCATATATTCCAATACAGTGAAATAAAAACATATTGTATTTCATTAATAAGAACGAGGCCATATTATAAGAAAAAAATTGCCTATACATTACATCTAATCAGGAGTCCGATCTCAACCGGCACAGAATTATTGAACATTAGAAAAACTGCAAAAAATGTATGATTTGTAGCATACAGCAGAAATGATTTTTAAAAATAGGGGGTTTTACGGACAAAATATCCCAAAACTCTAACTTCCGCATTCTTCATCAACAGATGTAATATCATTCAAAAACTAAGATTGCTCCCTTTAAAAATGAATGAAGTGTAATTTTCTAAATGCTAGTTCGAAAGTTCTAGCATTTAATATATATTCCTCTAATATTTTGCCAAAGAGCCAATGGCAAAAACTTCAATTGTAGTGAACGGGAGTCAAACTATGTGGTATTTGGCAACAAAAGCTTCAAAAAAGCTACAAAATAGTCTTGACTGAAAAATATTAGGACCTAATTTGGTAGAAAATTATAGTAAATTTGAATGGAAGTACGCGAAAAAAAGTTATGTAGCATTATGCTATATTTCACCCTAAGGAAGAAAATTTGGTAAACACCAAAATTTCTCACTAGGATGAAAATTTGTTGGTAAAACCAGTCTTTGCACTTGAGGCCACAAATCCTTATTTTTTACATAGTTGCGTTTCGACTTCGCCTCATCAGAAACCGACACTAACTTTTTGTCGGGATAGATTAGCGTCGGCTTGACGCAAATCCATTAAAACTAAAACACACTTTGTGTTTCAATCGAGCGACTGATCAAACGTGATGTCCCGTCCGAGCAGAAGTTCTGTTTATGCCGATGAGACACAGTGAAGCCGAGACTTGTCTTGGCTTAGCAGGCCTATGCGAAAGCACTACGCTATATTTCACCCTAAGGAGGAAAATTTGGTAAACACCAATATTTCTCACTAGGGTGATCACGTTTGATCATGTGTTTACCAAATTGATATCGAAAACGATTCATAATTCCACGATTTCCAACAGAAATCGAGAGAAGTGATTCACTTTTAAATTGGATTTAAGAGTAAACATTTATTGTTTTTAAATGATCTAATAATTTTGTCTCTATTTAGAGCTTGCATTTTATGTATTTGAAATGGTTAGTTTGTGAAGTTTTACTTAGAAGTATAAAATAACTCGTCCAAAATATGTCGTAAAAATAAAAGCGTCAAAATATTTCGGACACAGCTAGATTTTCTTTCATTATAGCAGTCTGTTTAATTTAGAATAATCAAAATTATCACTTTATCATTTTTTTGCGGTGCGGTTGCGGTAAAACCGCGCGGTAAAAGCTCTTTCCCGCACCGCATCTGCGGGAAAAAGTGTCTCACCGCACCGCAGATTTTGCGGTGCGGGTGCGGTAAATTACCGCAACCGCGACGAACCCTAACTGTAGCGTGTTTTCACCAGCCCGGGGACAACTTGACAGCTCCCATATATTGAGCTCCTAAGCGAATTTTGTGGTGATTTGGTGATGTCATGGCGGCTCGAATGGAACAAAATTTAAAAAAGGCGCATCCCATCTATTATTTTCTATATCTGTAAAAATGAACAATTTAAGCATTTCTATCACCAAATTTATTTCGCTCTTCAAATTAGAAACTGTCCATACCTTAACAGAAACATAGATTCCATTTTGGATCTACAAAATCCAAGAAAAATAAATCGATTTTCAGGAATACAAGAAAATGGCTTTCAAAATCGAGCCACTTCCACTTATATTGAAATTTCCGAAAATCTTCGGGATCGAACCAACATGAAATCCTCCGGTAGACGCCGTTCAATTAGTTTTCTGTCGGGCTGGAACTGAGTAATATGCGAAATGAATTCTGAAGGGATCAGTACCAAAACCATCGCAAAATCTTTTGGAAAGAATTATTGCAAAAGTTGAACAAAACTCTGGCAAGAGTCGAACATAATTGTATATTCCTGGCAGTATTCTTGCTAAAACCGGGCACTACCGGTTTGCTGCCAGAATTCTGGTAAAAGCGCACAAATTCTATCCAAAACCAATTTTGCTAACTGTGTAGAAAATCCTACATATTTCGTTTATATTCCCAAACGAAAGTCTAGAATTCTTGACGTTCTTAATTAATTTGAAATAAGATGTCATATGTTCACGAATTGTTAGGCTTGGTGATTTACTTTCATTGGCCAAAATGATTTTCATTCATATTTCTTGGGCAAAAAGCACAAATGATTTACCGATTACACACGTCACACAACAATAAAACAAAAAAATAACGACTTCCAGTTAAATTTATAATAAGATTTATGTACCTTGCTGACAGTTTCCAGTACAGACACTTTATATAACAGACTAGCGGAGAGAAAAACAGAAAAACTAGCAACCATGGATGTAAACTGGCATCACGGAAGCTCCCATAAGCTTTGCATGGGCTTCCTCTTGCACTCCCCCTACAAAAACCCTCATGCTCGTTTGGCTGCACTTTTTGACAGTCCGTTTGGCTGCAATTTTTGACACTTCACTAGTCTGTGTATAAAGTGTCTGTAGTTTCCAGTTAGGGATAAATTTATTCTCAAATAATTGTTTTCTTTATCCACATTTTGGAATACGCTTTTTCTAAATGTTGTTCTTGCTGCATTGACGGCGTTCATAACACACGTAACGAAACACGCTTTTCTCTTGAAACAATTTCGTTTCGTTGTTCGTGATACTCGTACGGAGAAGGCATACTAGCGCCACCATCAAATTAGTGGTACATATATGAAACAAGCACTATCTGTCAAGTTGTCCCCGGGCTGGTTTTCACAGTCAATTTGTTTCATTATGGATTGTGTTGTGTTGGTATAAAGCCGAAGATATATTTGATCTACACCTAAGAGAAGAGAAGAGAATCGCGTAGCTAATTTGATCCAGTCCTAACCTCAATATGAAACTAGCTTCTGATTGGTCGTTTTGCCAGTCAAGAGCGTACATTATATTATTAAACGGGATGAAAAACAGTGCTGCTGAATCTATTTTAGCTATTTTTCAATACATTAGTATTTCATGCTGAACAAATATCCTGAATGACGACATAGCTACGTGTATTGTTAAGAGAGACACGAATAAAAATAAAATTCAATTTTCAAATGAAGCTAGTATTGTGAATTCTTGATTGAGGATCGATATTTGAGGCACAAATATTTTCAGCGATTGTTGTCTTTAGAATCACGGCAGGGCCTAGTAGAGAAAATTAGGAAGATCAAAAAGCCTGTTGTAGTCTCTTCTCTTAGGTCCACACTGTAAAGATGCCTGTTTCTAATCCGGAATATGCACGAAACGATGAAATGCATTATTTGCATTGGTGAAATATTGGTGTATATATCTTCGGAATCACTATAAAGCCGAACATTTCATGTGCTTTAGCTGTTTTAATGAAAATATTCTCATTGAAATTTATTTTCGAGTCAATAAAAAATGCGAGGTCTCAAATAGTTTTGACGCGTTCTAACTCAATCGCACCCATTGGATAGTTTGAAAAGGAGTGACGATCATTAGTGACCATCACTTTGCGCTTTGCAACGTTGACTTGCATTCCGTTTAGATCACTCTAATGTAATATTGCATATTCATTTTGTTAAAGAGCACAGTAAACGAGCGGATTCTTGATATAGGAAACAACTTCAAATCGCCTGCGTATAATAATTTGCTAGAGCCAATCGTACTACAAATGTCGTTAACGAAAAATATGAATATCAAGGGACCAAGATGACATTCTCGTGGGATACCAGACTGAATCTCGAGCAGGCTGAGGTGAAAGGTATCAACTTTTACAAAAGCTGATCGACCGGTCAGATATCGTGAGATCTCGTATCTAATGGCATAGAGTTTTTCATAAAATCGAGTAACTGCGGTATTCGCAGAACAGTAGGAGAGAAGCTGCGTCCAATTTGCACTTCCAGTATATGTATTAAGAGCATTAAAATCATAGCGATTGGAATCAAGATAGAAGTTCTCTGGCGTATGTATTAGTCATTCGATGGTACCAAGTTCAAAGACATGGTTCACTACGTTGTTCATGAGTCGGCACTCTTCTTTATTCCTTTTTGTGACATAAATACTTCTTTCAAACACATCGGGAATTTGATTGAATGACTCCTTTTACGTCTCGTGACCGTACAGATCAATAGGAGGTTTTATCGATCTGTATAGAGCAAGTTTTGTGTACATACTGTTGCTATGTTGCTATGTTTCAGTTGACTACGTAAACTGCAGAAAATTATATCACGTGATTGACATTAATATCATGTATCGCTACTGATCGTAGGTAGAAGATGTACACCTTCACAATATCAAACTATACCCTTTCCATGTTTATCTCTTAACAAATACCTTTTACACTTTTGAGGGGTGGGGGGCATGCTTGCGTTAGCTTAAAGGTTCCGATTTCATTGTTTTCCATTTGAAATTTCTTAAAACTAGGAGATTACATATTGACATTTTTTTTATAATGAAAATAAGAATATTTTACAGCTATCTAATATATTTACAGGAGGGGATAATGTAATATTAGTAAGATTATTTTTATGAGTAATAGTGCAGCTTGAGATTTTTTGACAAGAAGATTATTGAAGGGATTGGTTTATCAACGGCATCGATTACAGATTCTGACTGCCTTTTTAAGGAATCATCATCAATTGGGACGCCATGTGATCATCCTCGAACCGGAAGGGCTTCCTGTAGTCAATTTGATCGTACGGCTCAGATATGGATCGGCAGCACACCGAGTAGCGCGTGTGATGTTTGTGCTGTAGGTCTGTTAACTCATACGACAAAGATATGTCGTTTCACCTTGAAGTCGTATCAAATGGTGTACGGTACAGGCAGAAGAGGGTACTTCTGAGAATGGTGAAAAAAAAAGAAAAGGAGTAGTTAAATCTGAATATTGATGGTTTTTAAGAAGGTGTATATGAGGGACAAATTATAAGGGAGAGCGCGGTTTGCCAGTACATGTCGAATCGGGACATTTGGAGATACCGCTACTCGCGAGCCCAATCAAACCATGAATCAAACCAATCAAACCGTCAGAGATGAGCGTCTAGCGTGTAGTGATTGGACACGAGCCAAGACATCCCGGTGTGAAATGAAATCCCGACCCACATCCATCCTTCTGAATCAAAGTTTCGTTGATATCTTCGGGATGATAGAATGTAGCCACCGTCCTAACTCTCCATTGCTCCAAGATGTCTGTCAACTTTCTAGCGTTCTCTAGAGTTATTTTTAAAAATTCATACAAGTAGATTGGTCTTTCGTAGATGTCGACTTCTAAAGTGCCCTCCTTAGCCCAAATAGTCCGTTTCTTCATTACCCTGGAGCAATGCGATGGGATCCAAACTAAAGTAATCGTGCACGATTTTACAGAAAAAGCTAACAGGAGCTTCCATACTTTTTCCAGAAAATACGGAATGTGCTTTATAGGTTTCATCGAACGGAGAGCCTCTATTGATCAGTGAGTTTGAGAGAGGCGGTGAGGTTTTGATTGAATACACCGAGCCAGGTGAGCCGTGGAGACTTGACCCGTCAGTGTGAAACATTTTGTTGTAGTCGACTTCTCAAAATTTACCATGAAAGATGTTAGGGATCACTTGCGGACGTATGTGAGCCGGAATTCCACGAATGTCATCTTTCATGGATGTGTCGAAGAATACTGTTAAATCAGAAGCATGAGGGAGATTGACACCGTTGGGATAATATGAAGAAGGATTGATATTTTGTGCCACGTAATCGAAGTACAAGGACGTAAATCGGGTTTGAGAATTAAGCTTCACAGCTTCAGCCTATCGAAATTTGTAATTACTAACGGGTTCAAGATATCGCATCGGATGAGCAATCGATATGAGAGGTCCCAAAATCGATTTTTCAGCGGAATACGATGAGTCTAGAAGTGCGGTCTGCCAGCACTTCTAGTCTCATCCTATGAGTCGAGTGCATGCAACCCAAAGCAATACGCAAACAACAATATTGGATTCGCTCTAGTTTGATGAAATGTATGTTCGCAGCAGAGCGGAACTAGAAACTCCCGTACTCCATCACCGAAAATGTCGTTGTTTGGTACAGCCTGATCAGGTCTCCTGGGAGGGCACCGCATCGTGTTCCGGTTATTGTATGGAGAAAGTTGATCCTCTGTTGGCTTTTCTGTTTCTGATAGCTAATATGACATCCTCAGGTCCCATTAGAATCGGACCAGACCCCGAGATATTTGAAAGTTAAAACCCGAGCAATAGTTTGACCCATTAATTGAAGCTGTAGTTGCGCCGGTTCATGCTTCCTTGAAAATACGACTAGTTCAGGTTTCTCCGTGGAGAACTCGATACCCAGCTGGAGGGCCCAAGAAAACAAATTGTCCAATGTATCTTGCAATGGTCCTTGCAAATCGACGGCTTTGGGACCTGTAACAGAGACCACACCGTCAATTGCAAGCTGTTTTAGCGTGCAGGAATTGACAAGACATTCGTCAATGTCATTTACGTAAAAGTTGTAGAGAATGGGGCTTAGACATGAGCCCTGGGGAAGACCCATGTAGCTAATTCGTGATGTCGACAAATTACCATGCAAAAAAGCATGGGTTGTTTAGACAGCAAGTTTAGACAAAAGTTGTTTAGAGTCGGCGAAAGACCATGCTGGTGCAGCTTCTCACGAAGAATTTTGATAGAACTGAAACTGAATCAAAAGCCCCCTTAATATCTAGGAAAATTGATAGCATAGCATAAGCCATTTGAATTTCTGTTGAAAGTAACGTAAGACAATCGTTCGTCCCTTTGCCTTTGCAGAAACCAAATTGTGTATTTGACAGTAAGCCATTTGCTTCAACCCAATTATCGAGGCGAAACAAGATAATTTTCTCGAACAACTTTCGGATACAGGACAGCATTGCAATTGGTCAATACGAGTTGTGGTCGGAGGTTGGTTTTCCTGGTTTTTGGTTGGCGATGACCTGCACTTGCACTTCTTTAACAAGTTAAATTTGATTCTGTCTGGCCTTGAGGCTTTATTGTTACATGATAAGAGAGCAAGTGAGAACTCCACCATCGAAAACGGTGTTACGTTCGCGTTATCGTGAGAGGACGCGGCGCGGTAAACCTTCTGTGCCGGGGCGCAATCCGGACAAACCTTTTTGGCAAAATCGAATATCTAACGGTTTGAAAATCCCGCGCTCTCGTTAGTACTGTTTCGGTTTCGCAAACGTCGCGACGTGCCCTAAAGAGTGCTCATCGATGTTTCTCTCGTTAGTCCGTCAACGAACCGGCACCAGTAACTACGTTTCTTGGCTTTCATCAAACTCTTCATTCGCGTTTCTAACGTCGCGATAGCTAGCCGGTAACCCGTCGTCCCGAAAGGTCTTATACTCTGCGGCCTTCTACATGTCTGAGGACTCTTTGTCCCACCACGGATAAGGAGAGCGTTTTTGTATGTTCGCACCGGGTGCTGGCTTAGTCTGAGCTTGATTCGCGCTATCGAGAATCAATCCAGCCAAAAAGCTGTACTTTTCCTCCGGAGGAAGTTCTTGAGTAGATCCGATGTTGTCGAATATCGCGGCAGCATAGCTCTTCCAATCGATATTTCGTATGAGGTCATACGAAATATTGATTGATTTCAATGGCATTGAGCCATTATTGATTGGGACTGCGATCGGCAGATGGTCGCTGGCCTGGGATTACCTTCCACGTGCAATTTAACCACAGCGATGTTGAGCAAAGGGACAAGTTTAAGGCGCTCAGGCGCGCTGGGGGAGCAGGAATACGTGTCATTTCACCCCTGTTTAAAACTGGCAAATTGAAGTTATCGCAAAGATCATGAATTAAGGAAAACCGGCTATCACCATAGAGGCAACCCCATGCTGTACTGTGAGAGTTAAAGTGTCATAAAACTAGTCGCGGTGCAGGTAGGGATTCTAAGATGTCTTGTAGCCGTTGGTGCACAGCCGCGGTGTTGGGGGAATATATATGAAAGCTATGCAAAGGCCTTTGCCTTTGATTTAAACTTGATAAGCTACAACTTCAATGCCTGTTATCGAGGGAAGGTTAATTCTGTAGAAGGAATAGCACTTTTTGATCCTCAAAAGCACTCCTCCATTGGGGGTTTCTCGATCCAGGCGAATAATATTAAAATCGTGGAAGTTGAGCTCTGTATCGGAAGTTAACAAGGTTTCACATAATGCAAATTCATCGCAATTCAAACTATTTATTAAAATTTTGAAGGAATCGATTTTCGGCATGATACTTCTTCAATACCACTGTAGAACAGCGATCAAATCCGTAATCTCATTCGATGAGTAAGTCATCGAAGGATACAATCGCTAATAGGAGGGGCCATTTAGCAGTCAACTGTTCCAAAAATGTTCTTACTGTAGGGAGAAAAGCTAACATAAGACTTTTAATAGGATCAGTAATATTGAAAGTTTCTATTATCCAGTCCACTATGTCCGAGAGTTTGATAATTCCAGTGCTGTGGTTATTCTAGAACTGAAACAAAGGAACACTTGGGATTTTTGATGTTCCTGGAAGTGCTGGGAACTGCTTCTCTGAGTTTAATCTTCCGAGACCAGGAGCTACTTGCTTTGGTTTGGTTGCAACACTTCCAATAGATGTCACTTTCGGAGCCCCGTCAATGGATACCTTCTGGCCTTTACAAGGAACGTTAGGAGAGGAAATGTTCCTCCTCTTCCTATAACTTCTGGGAGCCCTAGCAGATGCTCCCTCTTGTGGGGAATCAGCCTTGCCCTCGTCAGGAGGCATGTAAACATACCCACAGGTAGACTGGACGATTTGCAAAATGTTCCGTTCTCTTTCAACATATCCAAAACCTCACACAAAAATGCACTATTTATTGATTTCAATTACTGTGTGGTTTACCCAGTTGTTAGTATACCAGAAATAGCGTTTTTCAAACTCAAACATTTGAGAAACATAAGTTATGTAAGGAAAATACAAAAATTTTCACTATTTCAAGTCCATTGTCAAAGCATCAACGCATTGAAACTGAAACATATCAATAACACAGATTTTGTAATATGATAAATTCAATCAGAAAAAATAACATCCTAATATTTTCCACCACTCGGGCGACGCGGGTCGTTTACAATTAGAAACTCAGGGTAAACGAGACACGGTGTCGCGGTTTTACAATTTACCGGCGTTGGTGGTGGTTTCCTAATGATCCTTCGGGTGTAGGCCCGTTTCGAAGCACAGGGCAGCGCAGAATTGTTGATGGAAAACCTGCTGCAAACCACTTTGTTGCTCATATAAAGGCGGCATGGTGCGTATGTTTATGTTGTCCGGCGGTTGTTTTTGTTTTTTTTTTCTTGTTACCTTTCATTGATGGAAGGAAGGTAGCCGGTTTTACAACTAGGTTGAGAGAAGCAGGTGCGATAATAAAAAAAAATACGCTATAGAGTAGAGATGTGAAGAGTCAAACGAAAGCTTAGTTGATAACAAAACTTTTTTCTATTATCAAAATCGTTGTTTGTTTATTTGGCGCAATCAGTCAGCAGCTTGAATCATCGTTTTAATGCGACCTAATCAAAAAGCTCATTAAATCTCATTGTTTTTTTTTGCAAAGAGTTTCGGTTGTTGCGTACGTCTTTGATCTCCACGGGAGCCTGAAGCGAACGGTATTTAAATGGAAATTTAAATTCATTCAAGATTTTAGCTTGGTGTTCGTAATAAGTGCCTCAGTATCAGTAAGTTGAAGCTATTAAAAAGTTAATAACACTGCGGCTTGCTCTCAAACTTGGAATTAACCTTCGTGGCAAAGACGCGGTGGTAGCGTGAGGTTTATTGCAGCGTTCATTCATGTAAACATCAAACTTTTGAGGAATAATATTTCAAGCAACCTGCTCTGGAGCTCGCAGCGGTTTCAATTACAACAAACTTCCGTTGCCAGTTCCAACTTGTGCGATGTGCCGAACCTTTGGCAATAAGCCATGCCCAAACAAACGCACTCATTCATTCCGGACCGGTGCCGGTGCATCGGTGAAACTTTGTTTCATTTCTCAGTGCAATTCCACATCCGCATCGTTGCATCTGTCTTTGCTGAAGCTGCACTATGAGTTCGGGGCCGTTCGTGGGTGCGGGCAATCATATTTATCCGGACTTGCATCCCGGTTCCGAGATAATAATCGCAGCTTCCTTCCCTGAATTTCGTGGCAGATCCAGCCGTTGTTGGTTTTTCAAATATTTATACTTTAATCAAAACATCGAGATCGCCGTTCCCATGATGGAAGAAGAAACGCCGGAAAAGAAACATGCATCGCGAGTCAACCTTCAAAAATGATCAGACTTTAGACACCGGTTTGTGTATATGCATAGTATATCCAATGTTTGATGAAGCTCTCTGTTGATGCTTTCATTTCAAACCGGGAAGTGTATGATGAGTTGTGCACAGCCTTGAATTGTACGACCATCAATTCAAAAGACACGAATGAATTGATATTCAATTAGTTTTATGCTGCCTCTTCCAATGGTAGCATCGTTTCGCTCTGCTGCTGTGTCATGTGCTCTCCGCACTAATGCTGGTGGAAGAAAGAAGAACGATCAATAATTGTCGATGAGAGGAGTAGCGATTGAAGAAGTGTATTTATTGAAATTGTTGCCAGAAACAAAGTAGTTGGATGACTGGGATGTGTAGTTTGATGCCCTTTTCGTTTTGGAATTGAAACTTTATCAAAGTTCGATGGTTTCCCCAAGCATCATTAGGAGGAATTTTAGAAACAATCAACTTAATTCGATGAATAAAGAATGGTCTAATCCGTTGTCATGTAATCGTGTTTTCGCGGAGATTGTTAAACAAACATATAGTTAAACTCGAGTCCGTTTTTTATGAGCGAAAAACTGCCCAAATTCCAACGTTACGTATTTCCCACATAAGAAAACGGTCGGAGAAGAGTAGAGCCACTCGTGAACAAAATTTCTTACAATTTGTTCTTAAAATCTCGAGCATACGTAGTGTCAAAATCCTATAGATCATTATCACATGACATTACTGGTACATAATATAATCAAATCATCCCCGATAACTGTTCTGTCAACTATTGCGCAATTTAACGATTAGCTTCATTTTTAAGATCGGATACTGGACTCATATTAACTCATTCTTTACCGTTAAAAAATGAAATCTATGAATATGAGGGGATGGTTGTGCGATATGTGGGGGAATACCCCCCTGCTACACCCCTGTTAAAATCTAGAAAATTAAGAGTAAAACAAAAATTGGCTTGGATTTGGCTAATGATTTTCAGAGTACTGGTAAAACCTTTCTATATGACAGGCAAAAAGTAAGTATTATGAAGGTACAGGTATCAGGGAAATTCCTGTGACCGGACTAGCCAACTTCAACTTCTCCATTATCCTCCACTAGCTTGATGCAAAGTACCCGAAATGATGTTAACTACGCTCGTTTCCCGTCGTCGAGTACTTCTGCTGTTGTATCTCTGTGTTGGCTGTTCTTCACACGTGTCAAAAACACCGTGACCGAAAAAGAGCTTTCCGATATGATCACTGGTTCACTCGGACCTACCACAGTGGTTGTGAAAAAATTGGTGCCTGGATGGAAGGACGCATCTACGATGCCTTTTATTTCGTACAAATACAAAACTGAAACGAATCGCATTGTGCCCATCGACCTGGCCACGGGGGATTTGTTTCCGGGAATTCCACGATGAATTTGGAGTTTGGGAGCCGCACGTTGAACGTTAAAGAAATGTGACAGTGCAAATTGAAATTATTAATTTTGTTATCTGTTATAAAGAGTGAACTATTATGTTTTCTTGTTTGTCGAATGTTATTAGACTTTAGGAATTGGTATGTGTGCCATAATATAGGTTAAGCAGTAATCTGTATGCGCTTGTCGCAAAGATGAAATAATTAAATAAAAAGTGAGCACTTTTTTGGGAATAAATTATAACGCTTATCGTACGATTCTTCGTTGGCCTTGACTGGAAATCACAATTCGGACAAATGGGACGTTTCGTTGTAAACTGGGTGGAGTTTTTTCCAGGACATCCCCAATAAAGGGGACTTGTTAAAACTCAGACTTCTGGTATGGAAGTCTTGAAACGGACGTTAAAGGCCTTTTTTGTTTACCGAATTCCGGCGTTTTGGGGATACGGATGAGATTTTGGACGTTTGATAAGCTACACTTGGTATAGAAACAAACATTCTAAATTTTAATGGTTCACTACCACGGTAGGTTAGGATAGCCCTGTAGACCAGTGGCAGCGGCGGTGGTGATGGTGATGAAATGAGCGTACTGAAAAGTTCAACTGTGTTTTTCTCGAAACACCCTTTTTGCAGCTGCACCCCCCCCCCAATATTGAAATTTTAAAAATTGTATATGTTCGACAAAAATGTGCCTAATATTTTTAATGGAATTCTCTAAGTTTCTTTTGCAAAAGTTATCTTCTGAGAATATTTTCTTGTAGTGAAAATTGACGACAGACCTCGGCACTTACTGGTTAGCTCGTTATGTAGGCTTGACCTACCGCCGAGGACTACATCGAGTAGATCGCGACGAAGCGGAGAATTAAATGGCTCACTTGTATCGTAACCAAACTGAGAGCTAATTGGTTCACAAACCGGCATAGGTACCGAGAGAAATTCCGGCACCGGGGAAATCTCAGTCGGAGTAGGGTAGTTTTACCGCCTGGCAGTTAAATAGCTCAAGGAAACGGGTATCAGTTTCGGAAGAAATTCCGCTGCCGGGGAACTCACAGTCGGATTAAGGTGAGTTTAACGCCAGGGACTATCCGAGTAGGTCGCAACAAAGCTGGGAACTAAATGGCTTACGGAAACAGGAGTTAAATGGCTCATGCTATCAGGAGCGAAATGGATCACTGAAATGAAAGCTAAATAGCTCACGAAAACGGAAGCTAAACGGCTCACAGAAATGCCTTGCGGTAACTTACCGCTGGGTAATATCCGAATGGAGTTCGTAGCTAAATGGCTCAAGTTCGCCGAGGATCTATATAGCCTAATAGATGGAGAGAATGGCGGAAAGCAAGATGAATGACGGGAATTAAATGGATGAAAGGTTGAGCCATTTCATGGATAGCGAGGGTCCGAGTTAACTTCAGAAAACTCGTGAACAAAAGGCTTCGTGATCGCCAAAATTAACGGGTCTTCATGTGCAGCTGTTTCGCACCTACAAGGTGGATAGTGGTAGAGTTCAGTCTAATGCTGGAACAGTTAACCGAACAGTGGGCAACCGACCAAACGACGAAAGCCGATAGTCATTGGTAGTGACTTTAATACCTGGGTTGTGAAGTGGGCAGTAGAGTAACGAACACAAGAGGAGATATGTGAACTTGGACCTACGATTGTGCTATGACGGTTCCGTTAGCATATTTCGAAGAGACGGGAGGGAGTCTATCATCGATGTCACATTCTGTAGCCCTTCACTGACGGTGGACATGGACTGGAGAGTAAGGCTGGAAGAATTCATTTCAAATGACATTTTTATGCGTTTAAGTTCGGGAAACACGACAGCCCCAGTGCAAGTTTGACTTCGGCTGCTGTGCGTGTAAACGGACTAGAGAAAAGCAAAAACGTTCGTGCTGCTGAGCGTGCCTGTTGCATGTTCCTGAAAGTTCGGTTATTCGGCTTGGTGCCGTAGTTTGGTTTGGTTCGCCAACAGTTGCAAACGTATGTGAATGGCCCGTGTGTCTAACTTTCATCATCCGTTGCGTTAGAACTGTTGCAAACAAATTGCATAGCAGCGGTTCAAAATGAATGATGTGAACGACATTCAAGGCTTATATTTGCAAGATTGGACTATGCGGCAGTTCTTTTTTCGTTTGCTATAGGAAAGGACAGCAAGCAAAATATTAGCGGTCACCTAGTATCGTTGATGTGGAAGTAGTTGGCCGTTGAAAATCAATAGTTTTGGACATTTATAATGCGCATGGAATTTTTTTCAACTTTTTAGTAATGAGTTTTATATAGCAGGAGAAATTGTTGGCCGTTGAACATCAATAGTTTTGGACATTTACAATCCGTTGTGGGATTCGTCGATGCGTCAAGATGGAATTTTTTTCAACTTTTTGATAATGAGTTTTATGTTGCAGGGGAAATTGTTAGCCGTTGAAATCAATCGAAGAAGCTGCGTGTGTGGTGGTCGTAGAAGTAAATGAAAGGGCACGACATTAGGGTTGTGGTACCGGTAATACCGGTACCGAAAATCCCGAGAATACCGACCCATTTTTGGTACCGTAATACCGGTACTGAACAAAAGCCAGTACCGGTATTTTCGGTACCATACCATTTTTCTATGAAAAATATGTGGACCCTCTAGGTGAACCTGTTTAAAAATATCGTTCTGTAAGATGACTTTTAATTATATTAATTACCTTATATAAGTTAAACATTACTAGCTCCCGTTGTACTGAACGGTATGTTTAAATTCCTGCTTTATTTTGTTCAAATTAAATTTTAACGATCTTAGCATAGCATAGCATAGCATAGCAAAAACGACCGCACTCATCATGGGTGGCTGATACAGTGATGTACACTGCACACCTAGCCATGTTCTTACGATCGCTAAATGGAAGGGAATGTTAGTTGTATACCTACTTTAGAAGATACGAGGAACCCACGCAATCTTCATAGGTATTACGGATGGAAGAGTTTGTTAGTAGAGAAGGGAAATGGGAAGTGGATAAATGGATATAACTATTATGGTACGGTAAGAATTATATAATGAACTGTAAAATAACAATAAATTGGGTTGATCTCACCAAATTCTTTTGAATGCCCTGCAAAGGGAACAGGCTTCAGGTACCGTCGTTCCACCACATTCTTCGTTTATTCTGCCTGTAGTGTTTTAACCATTATATTCAATTCTAGTCTTGCTCTATCTGAGTATGCCGTACTACTCGAGTACTGGGGAAGGTATCATAAGAGCACCGGTTTGCAACAGACTTGAAGAGTCCACACGGATATAACGGACATCGAGAATTTGTACATTCACCGAAAGACACTGCTGCTTTCCCATGTCATTAACAAGTTCTGACGTTCTGGTCTTGTAATGATGCTGAGTGCAGCCGGGTTTACAAATTTGTCCACATTTACGGCTCACTCGTTGTTTCCACGTCTTTCGACGAACAGACTTCCAAATGGAAACCACCTTTTCAATGTTCGGTAGCAGTATGTATTTAAAATTCGGAATTGGTCACAAAGCTATCATTGGAATTCTCTCACCCGATTGCCGACAAATTGTAAAATTATGACTTGCATACGGAGGTATGCAAGTTGCAGTTGTAAATGGCATAGTTGTCGCAATGGCATAGTTTGATCTCCAAACGTTCGGGATAATTATTGATTATTTTTCGTCCCGTTCTGTGCTACCAATAAATATGCGCTCACGTCCGCCACTCGCTTCAAAATCTTCCGCCACAAAATAGTTCTGGTAAAATTTGCACATATTTTTCACGGAACGCAATCACAAAAATTGACAGAATTCAAAATATTCACATATCTAGAGTAAGAGACGTAGAAATTTGCTATGAATTTCTTTATTAGCGACATTCTGATTGGTTTCCATTATTCACTGGGTGGCGCGTAATAAAACTATGGTCTAAGTCATGTCTTTGGTTTGCTCTTAAACCTTTATTTATAAAAGAACGAACAGCGATTTAGTAGCAATTTTGGACTTGGTGAACTACTCCAAATGGGGCGATTTGTAATCATTGGTGATCGGAAAATTCAGCAAAACTCCATAGTTTACAGGAAAGCAAGAAGCCTTGGTATGCAGGTTGAAATCAATTTACACAAAATCAAGAGAGGAAATTGATTTCAAAGTGGCCTAATTTCGAAATGAAAATGAGTCACGCACGCCATTCCGAATCAACTAAAACAATAAACAATTTTTGATCAGCACAAATCAATCATCTGAGAATAAGGTCATCAGTTTGAGCATTCAATTTCACTTTAAAGCTTTTTTCCAATTTTTTAAAAAAATATTCGAGTACCGGTACTTTACCGGTACTACCGGTACTGAGGGCTTTAGTACCGTAGTACCGGATCTCGCCAAAAAGGGTCGGTACTGCGAACCCTACACGACATCGAGTAACCTGAGTAATCTACAATACCTTCGACCACGATGATAATGATCGTAAACAGTTTGAGCGTTCTTGTATTGTTGCTCGAAGTATGTACAGAATAACGGAAAACTGATGTTTTAACAAATTTAACACCATCTGTGGCTAGATTTCATTTCAAAAATGGATAAATTGATTCTACGTGACTTCTGGGTCATTCTACGCGAAATAATCAAAGCACGTGTAATCGACCCTCGCGTATTTGAACCAATTTTAGGATTTAGAGACCAATATCCAAATTTGTGGGTTGATTGAACCATCCCTCGGTCTATGGACCGCATTAAGATTCCTTAAACAATTTCCTTCAATAGACGTCTCACGGGTTGATTCTAGAGTAAATACTGGAGATATAATCAAAAGAAAATCAAAGTTTTTTTTCCAATTTGTGCTTTCATGGACCGAGGGGATGGATCAATCAATTCCAAAACTTGGATTTTTTCCTTTCTCATATAGAAAGGTTATGCAATTGCTCCAAAAACCGACTTTCTAACCGAGGCCCGGAGGGCCAAGTGCAATATACCATTCGACTCAGTTCGTCGAGATCGGAAAATGTCTGTGTGTACGTATGTGTGTATGTATGTGTGTGTATGTGCTGACATGCCAACAAAATGTCCACATTGGTTTCTCGAAGATGGTTGAACCGATTTTAACAAACTTAGTCGTAAATGAAAGGTACAATGGGCTGCTATTGAATTTTATTTTGATCCGACATTTGGTTCCGGAGAAACGAGTTGAAGAGCATGGTTACATAGAAAATCTTGTTATAATTTGTCCACATCAGTTTTTCGGCATTTTCTGAACCGATTATCACAAACACAGTCTTAAATGAAAGGTACAACGTTTTCATTAGCTGCAGGATGATGAGTGCGATCACGCAGAAAACCCCGATTTCAACGGATGCAGCGATGAATGTATAAAGATGATTTTTTTCAAAATGCGACAACAACTGCTTGGATTTATAGTTCTAGGTCACTAACAGTCATTCAAAGTCTTTTTGGCCACCATCGCCGGATCCATTCCGGCCCAGGTGGAAGTAGAATAACAATTACATCGGTTTCTCGGAGATGGCTAGACCGTTTGGACCAAACTTAAATGAAAGCTTTTACTACCCCGTAAACTGTTATTAAATTTAATTCTAATCCGACTTACGGTTCCGGTTTTGCGGGTTGTGGCATGCGATCACATAGAAAATTCCGATTCAAAATGATACCTTGATGAAGGCAAAAAGGTAAACATTTCACTAAAATGAATATATCTATATGTCAAACAACTTGCATTAGCAGTTATAGGTCACTGACGGCCAACCGAAGTCTCGTGGACCGCATTGACCATCATATACAGTTCCGAAAGTGACCCGGAAGAATCGCCACCTACAAAAATTAACAAATTCACGTCAGTTTATCGGGGATGGTTGGGACGATCTTGACAAGCTTAGTCCCAAATGAAAGGTATATAATCGCCATAGATGTCTAAAATAATTTCGTACGGATCGGTTATATGGTTCCGAAAATATAGACCGAACCTTCCGGGAATATATGAAATTCCCACATAACCCGGAACAATTTTTATTTTTCTGTGGCCCCATGAAATTTCTGATATCGAATTCGTACTTTCGATGCCAAATATCTCCAAAATGCATGAAACGACTAGATTGTATGTAATGTCGAAAAAATTTTCGGCTGCTATTGAATTTTATGTCGATCGGAATCCGTTTCCGGAGTTACGGCTTTAATCCTCAAAAAGACAAGGGATCTCAGAGGCCCGGCTAGTTACTGTTCTCTAGTTTCAATGAACTTGTAATTTGAAATACAAATGATCGAATGTTTTCGGGGCTTCGATTCTCTCACTGATAAAACGACAAAAACGAGGCTTACGATTTCGTTGGGTCTTATGAGTGATGCTTCTTGAAGTCACTATTATAGCTTGCCCTTTTGAGGGCTAAGAGAGCGACCACGCATATACATTTATACCACTATAACAGTCTAAATCACTAATGACACCCCAAAGTCGCTTTGACATTGGCCGACATACGACGGTTCCTGAGTTCATAGAAGGAGGAACTGAATAGGAAAATTTAAAAAGCGAGTTTTTATTTACGATGCCAAGTGTTTTAAAATGCATGAAAGGTCGAAATTTGATGAAATCTCGAAAAAAAAATGACAAAGATTGATTTTTTTGTATTTTGGTAAATTTTTGCCTTTGCCTTTCTCATATAGAAAAGTTATGCAATCACTCTGAAAATCGTCAATTTAATTTTCTTTCGACTGACATAGGATTTATGGATTTCACAGGAGCGAAGCTAGGGAAGTAAGGAGGCCATCAGGTCCGTGGCAGGCGAGCGTATGTAGGTGCAAAGTGTATTAAGAATGTAATAGACATTTCCACAATTAAAAATTGAAAATTGAAAATAATCGGTCATGCAGAAATGAGAAAGGCACAATTGCACCGATAGGTGGATTAAATCGGGTTTTTCATATTAAGGATCTCTAAGACAAGAAAAATATGCTCAAGAAAAAATCTACTCGAATTCGACTTGGTTCGTCTGCTAGAGCCCATCAAACTACCAACTATCAATTTTCATATGAAACTGACAAAATCGGGGGCTGATAAAATCGGGTCTTCACTATAATCTATCAATCGTACAATGTATTGGTACAACAACATGACAACAATGTTTCATAAATACCTTCTCGTCTCATTGCGACTGAACTCTCCGCAAAATAGATCTTTGTCACACACGTCCCTAGCGAACTAGTCCATTGTTCACATTGTTCCTTCAAATTGATGTTCTTTGTGTGTTTCAAACAACTCGAATAATTAAAAATCATTTTCGATTTTTTTCTGTTTGCTTTCGTCCATTTCTGGATTGCCAGTTTATAAAAGGAGCAAATGAGTTATTTTAAATCTTCAATCTTTTCCTAATACACTAGTTATAACACTATTTGTTACTTGTATGGACTTGTCAGCATCAGATTCGTCCAACTCTGAAAAAATCAGATCCGTCCGATTTCATATTATATGTTAGTTAATTGTCAGCTAATAATTGTTACTGAAATAATTCTATTAATGTTAGAAGTATTATTCGAAAAGTATCATCTTGAATATAACCAAACATGCTTACCATGTCCTTGAACATCTATTACGAAAAAATATTTACACAGCTAAACTAAAATTGATTAGCAGTGTGAAGAAATCCGCCAAAATCGTCTTCACAAGGCAACGCAACGCAAAAAAATCTCTTCTTACCGCTCAAATTACTAAATGATTCATTAGACAAGATTCTCGAATAAAGCAATCCATAACTAACCACAGTATAAATTATGAGCAAAATGGCAACCCTGCTTCTCGTCAAACACAAAATAAAATACTTCAATGAGCCACGTGGTCATTGATCGCGAGATGCATTCATGCGTAACTGGCGCACTCTTTTGTATCATGGTTAACCGGCATTCTGTTGACGAAAAGGGGAAAAATTACCGGGCGACACACCCTTTCCCATCAGCAGAGCATTTGGCGGCCAGTTACCCCAGCCCAGCAGCAGCAGTAGCAACAACAGTGACCAACCAACAACGATCATACTTGAACGTTCTGCTATGGTAATGTATTATCGTGTTATCCTACTATCGGTAACAACTTTGTTTCACACAGAAAATAAAAAGTGTGACAAACAGTGAAATGGGAATTTACGGTATGCCGCGGTGCACTAGGGGAGTTCCACAGACAGCCGGTTGATTAATGACATTTTGTGCGATGAATTCATCGTGCGGTGAAGGATGACCGACCGACCGACCGACCTATTGTCTTTTCCTTATATGATTCAACATAATTTTCAGGATGAACGTGATATCACGAGGCTCGTGGGGACACATGAGTCATAGAAGAGCAATCTATGAGGTAATACAGAGCGGTTGTTTGTTAAGTGAAATATGGTAATGCCGCCAAAAGCTGTGCGAAATTTGGCAGTTGGCACTAGTGAAGGTAAACTGAGGAATAGCAATTATTTGACAAACACAAATCGATTATTTTTGGCGAATGAGCTCAGAGAGTCTAGTTTCTCCTCACGGAATCATTGATCCGACGGATATTGTGGCGACGGAAATGTATTAGCAGTGACAAGAGTTTCGCTTTTAAAGCGGCGGATCCAGGCGAGATTTGCTCATACTTAGTTATGTTGGACTAATAATGCAGAATATGATGTTTTGTTTGTTTGTTTTTGTTTGTTTACCCCACGCAAAGTGTCGAGTAAATAATTTGAATTAATTTATGTGATGCTCCGCGGATCTTGACTTACTAGCAGGAACATAATCTAGATGACGAGTCACTCTTATTCCAGCCAAGTTTGAACCATTTCAGACTGATGAGTCAGACAATTTAAAAGTGGAATAGGAGTGAAGTAGTGAGTGTACCATATTTCAAATTGCTTTTCTTTAACGCAAATTTTGGATACGATTGCCGCATCGTGGTTGTATGGGACCTTGTGAAAGAAAATTTACCTTTTTCACCTCCAGATTGTTATTTTGCTTCAAATTGAATAGGTATAACCAATTTTTGCCTTTCTCATATAGAAAGGTTATCACTCTAAAAATCGTCAACCTAATCCTGGCCAAACATTTTTTGAACTACAAAGGCTTAGGTAGGAGTATGCAATGAATGATTGCTACTTTAAAATTAAAACTAGTTTAAAATTTCTTAACAAGTTGAAAATTTTGGGCAGGGTCCGGACCCCCCGAATCTTCCTCCTTGAATCGCCAATGGTTTTAAGCAATGTTTCAGTGTCGACACATAATATCTCAAGATCTTGGCTGTCGATCCATTGCATGTATGTGCAAATCGTACTGAATATGTAATGTACATTTCCATAACCAGCCATGGAATCGTATGAGAAAGGCACAATTGCACCACTAGGTGGATTAAAATAGCTTTATATTATTTCGTTTAAATTAATAAGGCATTTCAAAATATCGATTTTTTGTGTTTATTTTAATCGATAGATATAAGCCTTGAGAATATTTTTCCAAGGTTCCAAAAGCCTGTTCTCGGAATTGTAACTGTAGTAAGTTTCTGTTTTCTTGACCGTAAACTTTAAACGGTGTTTTCTTAAAACTATGTTTTTTAAATTGACGTACCGGATTACAAAAAAAACTAGTGAATCGAATTTCTTCGAATAGAACCGCAGAGATATAAAAACAAGTTTTAAGCATTTTTGATCCAAAAATAATTGAATTTTTTTATTAATTACAACTTTAGGAAATTTTATGTGTAATCGTACTCTTTATTTCATAGCTCCAGATCCAAATGAAACTGGACAGTAGCTGATAAGGATGCTGTACCTTTCATTTGAAACTAAGTTTTCACTGCGGCCCTGAGACTGGAGGCCAACACCGACAGTCTAAGCGGGGATGCGCTGGTCTTATCACGCGCGTGTGACGCCACTATGCCGAGGAAACCCCTGCCAAAAAAACGGCAGACGCCCGGTGTTTATTGGCGGAGTGCCGAGATTGCAGCCCTACGATCAGCCTGCCTCAAAGCTATACGTAGGACGCAACGAGCCCGCACCGAGGAGGTAAGAGCGGACCGCCGTGAAGTGTTTCGAGCTGCGAAATTGGCCCTTAATAAGGCCACTAAGAGCAGCAAGAGAGCGTGTCTCAACAACCTGTGCGAGGGTTCCAACGCGAATCCGTATGGTGACGCCTACAGAATCGTCATGGCTAAGACCAAAGGGGGCTCTTCACCCCCCGAACGGTCACCGGACCGGTTGGCGAGGATTATCGAAGTACTCTTCCGGTTTCGAGCCACAAGTCCCTGCCCTCCTGCACCGCAAGACATTGTGGGCGCTACTGAAATGGTGTCTTCGGTGACGAATAAAGAACTACTCGCAGTGGCTAACTCCCTAGCAATGAACAAAGCTCCAGGGCCGGATGGAGTTCCAATCAGCGCTCTCAAGGCAGCGATCATAGAGAACCCGAACATGTTCAGGCTAGCTATGCAGGGATGCCTTGACGAGTGCCGCTTCCCCGATAGATGGAAAAGGCAGAAATTGGTGCTGTTGCCGAAGCCCGGGAAGCCGCCAGGCGACCCTTCGGCGTACAGACCAATCTGTCTGATCGACACGACTGGCAAATTGCTGGAGAGCATCATACTCAACAGGCTAACCCCGTACTCAGAAGGCACGGACGGCCTGTCAAGCAATCAGTTTGGTTTTCGAAAGGTTAAGTCCACGGTAGACGGTATCAACTCTGTGATAAAGACTGCCGAGATAGCGATCCAACGGAAAAGGCGAGGCATTCGATACTGTGCGTTAGTGACACTTGACGTGAGGAACGCATTCAACAGCGCAAGCTGGATGCCATCACGCTCTCGTTACATAGGCTCAACCTGCCAGTGGGTCTGTGCATCTTGGAAAGCTATTTCCAGAACCATGTACTACTATACGAGACCGATTCCGCTCAGAGAAGCGTTCCTATTATCGCAGGAGTCCCGCAAGGCTCGATTCTGGGTTCGGTATTATGGAACCTTATGTATGACGGGGATCTGAGACTAATGTTCCCTCCTGGTGTCAAGATGATGTAACCTTGGTGGTCTACGGGGAGTCAATCCCCGAGGTAGAACTGACTGCAGCAAACGCGATCAGCACTGTGGCGGGATGGATGAGCGCGAGAGATCTGGAGCTTACTCAACATAAGACGGAGGTGGTTATCGTCAACAACCGCAAGTCGGTACAACACGCAGTTATCCAAGTGGGAGAAATCGTGATCACTTCAAAGCGGAGTCTGAAGATTCTTGGAGTCATCATAGATGACAAGCTGACAAGCCGAAGCCATGTCGACTATGCGTTCGAGAAGGCTTCGACGGTTGTTGTGGCATTATCGAGGATGATGTTCAACAGCTCTAGGTGTGCGCCAGTAGACGTAGGTTACTGGCAAGCGTTGCTGTATCTGTCCTTAGGTAGGGCGGCCCGTCCTGGGCGAGAGCACTAGGAGTAACCAGTTACCTTCGGAAACCGGAGAGCACCTACTGCTTGATGTGTCTCATAGTGATATCTGCCTACCGCACAGTATCACACGATGCATCCTGCGTGATAGCGAGCATGATGCCAGTCGGGCGGGTCATCCGGAAAGATGAGGAGTGTTTTGAGCTGTGTGGCAATAGAGGAGTCCGCGAGCGTACCAGGGTGACTTCGGTCGCCAGATGGCAGCGCGAGTGGGATAACTCCTCGAAAGGTAGGTGGACTCACCGGTTGATACCTAACATAACAAGCTGGGTGGGTAGACCCCATGGGGAAGTTCACTTCCATCTGACACAATTCCAAGGAGAACCATGACCCGTGAGCAAAAGTGGAAGACGAAAACTTTCGACAAAGACCTCTTCGTTGAGGCACTTCAGCTGGACGGCGGGACCGAGAACGTGAAAGCGGCTGAAGGATTGTGACGGCTTGTGATGCTACTGCGCGAAAACTGGAACTACGCAATAGACGGTGTCCAGCTTACTGATGAAACGAGACGCTCAGTACGCTACACGCTGCTCGGCGGTCCCATAGAGCTGTACCGAAGCCAGATAGAGAGGAGCTGCCTTTAATCGGGTGATCAAGCGTAGCAAGTCAGATTACCACAAGAAGCTGTGCAGAGAAGTAGACGCCAATCCCTGTGGCGACATGTACCGAATCGTGATGGCCCTACGACACCATCCGAAATGTGCTCGGGTAACCTGAAAATAATCGTTCTTCTTCCCGAGGTACGATACAACTAACTGACAACCGACACCGAACGGTGCAGATGAAGGACGATCGGCAAGTGACTAACGATGAGCTTGCAGAAGCATCGAAGCGACTGAAATCAAAGTCCTGTCGGAATACCAAACGTGGTGCTGAAAGCTGAAATCCTACATACCCATACCCAGACATGTTTAGGATGGGGCTGCAGAAGTGTCTAGAAGAATGCAGTTTCCCCAAATGTGGAAGGTACAGAAGCTGGTGTTGCTGCCAAAGCTAGGGAAATTACCGGGCGATCCAGCCACATATAGGCCTATATGTTTGCTGGATACACTCAGAAAGCGTTTGCAATGCAATGCACGGAGACGAGCGTTGGCTGTCCAAAATGCAATTCTGTTTCCGCAAAGAACCATAGACAGTGGATGCAATTTGGACAGTACTCGAGAGTGCGGAGAAGGCATCTAAACGGAGGCGAAGAGGAGATCGATACTGCGCTGTGGTCATGATAGATGTGAAGAATGCAATTAACAGCGCTAGTTGGAGATCCATCGCTGCAGTGCTGGACAGAATGAGGGTTCCTGACTGTCTATGCCGGATCCTGAAGAGCTACTTCCACAGCAAAGTGCTGCTGTACGAGACGAACGAAGGGCAGAAGCCAATGCGAGTCACAGCGGCTGTTTCTCAGGGCTCCACTTTCGTTCGAGCATGTTGAAAAGAAATATACGATGAAATCTTAACACTGCGGCTGCCCAGGAAAGTTAAAATTGTAGGTTTCACGGACAACGTGTTACTAACGGTGATGGGTGAGATACTTGAAGAAGGGTTTGTGACGAAGACAATGGACGCAATCGAGAACTGGATGAACGGGGTCAAGCTGCAGGTAGCTCATCACAAGACGGAATTGTTGTTGGTCAGCAACTGCAAAGCTGTTCAGCGGATGCAGATGATGCGTACAGCACAATATCGTCGGAGGCAGTATGCGTTATCGCCGGGATGATCCACATCTGCATTACCCTGGTGGATGATACGTAGTGCTACAATTTGAGAAACATCAGCAACGTGAGTAAGATGGTGAGAATCGACTCGATAGCGATGTGGCAGCAGGAATGGAACAACACGAAAAAGGGAAAGTGGGCCTCCCGGCTCATCCCAAACCGGTCAACGTAGGTCAATAGAAAGAACGCATAGGTGGACTTCCACTTGACACAGCTCCTGTCGGGACACAGCTGCTTAATGAAGTATTGTCTTCGTTTCGAGCACGCAACGTCACCATGGTGGAGTGTGAGAATGTCGAGGAGACACCGGAGAATGTGGTCTTCGAATGTCCGAGGCTCGAAGCGAGGCGCAGGGAGGGGCTGGAAACTGAAGGACCGGCCATCAACCTGAATAATGTCATCTACAGAATGACAAGCGACGTAAACACGTGGAACGCGGTCGACAGACTGGTGACACAGATCATGACCGACTTACAGCGGAAATGACGTGATAAACACCGAGCAATGGTTTCGGGAGGGCCGCAACATGATAGATGCATTGCCGGGGACTAGACGAACCGGACGCCAAGCTCCACCCAGAATTGCCGAACAAACCACGGCATTCTACTAGTTGGCCCGATAGAAATAGAACTAAAACCAAAGAAGAATTGGTATCGGAAGAGCTTGTTTCGCCGAGCAACTCCCCGTCGGCATAAGCTAGATTCACCGCCGTGGTTTATGCTGAGTAGACCGTGAAGTGACACAACCAGTCGCGGGTCGTCGGAGCACCAGCGAATCGGACGCCCTACTCCATCGGAATCGCCGAGCTGATCTTGGTACCTGGTTGGTCGGTTCGGCTTCGAGTGAACTTCTCTCGCCGGGGAACTCTCCGTCGGAGTAGGCTAGGTCCATCGTCGGGACTAGACCGAGTAGTTCGCGAACAAGTCAACGAGGAAGTGGTACTAAATGGCACAAGGTAACCGACGGGCTCAATAAATTAAACAGTCTGTAGTTTGACGCCCAGATTGTCCTCGTAGGGATTAATTCTCGACCCACAACTAGTTTTCCTATTGCCATACAGAATTTGCCACGCTGTGTGAATGGTTGAAAACTGGTAGTGTGTCGAGGAGGGGTGCTTGTAACCCTACTGAATGAATGCCGAAAGGTAGTGTAGGGGAGAAATTATGTTCCGTGCAAAAGTAGTTGTTTTAGCGGGTCGGGTGGCTGCCCAAACCCTGAGTTGTTGGTTTTTCTACATTTGTTTTCCTGGTCAGGGTGCTTTTGAACATTTTTTCTGCTCTCTTAAAAAACAACCGTACAGACATTGTCCCAATTTGTCGAGTTAAGTTTATTTATATCGCTAATAACAATTCTGGTTTTATGGTACTCTTGAAGACCATCTCAAAACGTAGAATGCACTTGAAGTGTGCTATAAACTAGAATTGCTACCTGGGGTATGAGACTCGACCCCTGGACATTGGAAAAAGTTTTCAAAGTTCGAGTGAATCCTATAATCTATAAGTGAATCTCTTGTAAGAAATTTGAAACGAATTAAATTGCGAAATCCTCTAACATATTGCGATTTATTGTTTGAAAACAATTTCTTTTAAATGTGGACTGCAGCGATTGAAGTGGTCCAATTTTTGAAGACGTGTTCAATCATTTCAAGTGATATCGTGCTAATTCATTCTGTTCAGCGATGAAGCCCATTTCTGGCTCAATGGTAACATCAACAAGCAAAATTGCCATATTTGGAGCGAGAAGTAACCCGAAGAGATGCAAGAACTAACGCTTTATCCAAAATACAGCTCGGTGCGGGTTATGGGCCGGTGGTATCTTTGGTATGTATTTCGCAATGTTACTGTAAATAACCCTCGTTATCGTGCCGTGTCAACAGGTTACTACCCGAAGTCCTGACAACATTTGGATCCAACAGGATTGCGGAAAGATTGCGTGAGAAATTCGGTGAGCGTTTAATTTCTCGCCGTGGACCAGTCAATTGGCTTCCTAGATTGTGCTATAAAAGTCTATTTATGGGTGCGTGTAGGAAGATTATTTGAATAATTAGCCAAATATCAATTAAAATGCTCGACCGCGTCGTCAATAATTGGACTACTCGATTGGACCACCTCAAGCGCTGCCATAGTAAACATTTAAAAGAAATTGGGTCATTAAGCTATATATAGTTTTCCGTTCCATTCGATAAATTTTAGGTCCAATATACATAATATAAAATTATTTAAAAAAAAATCGTTGTAATACGCAAAAACGATTTTTTTGTGCAAATTCCCAAATGGGAAAATTTTGGACAATACCAATTTTTTTGTGCATAAGGACACATACCTTACATCAAGTACGGTTTTTGTTTTAGTGTTTCGGATTCTCCTCGTCAATAACTAGCACCAACTGGGTGTCTAGTTAGACGATGTTTCTAAGCTAGTACCCAAATTAGCACTATTTTTTTTTTATTCAAATCGTTTATTTGATAAGGCACGTTGCGTTAGCTTAAAGGTGCCAATTTTGTTTTGTTTTACATTTTAAATTGCTTAAAACTAGGGGATTACATATTGATTTTTTCAAAATGAAACTAATGCGATTTTATAGCTATCTTATATATCTACACAAGGTGATAATATTGTTTTCGTAAGATTAGGGGGGTCATTTAGTTTTTGTGGCAATATGGTTTGACATTTTTATCAGTGAGATTATTGGAGCAAATAATGTTTAATTAAGGGGGACAATTTTTTACGACTAACTTAAAACTAGGAATAACTAGAGGGCATGATTGAATTTTGTAAAGATTCGTAATTATAGTTATTTTTGTGGGTAGTAGAGTTGGGCAATTTCAACGAGATTATATAATATAATAGTTAAAACTAGAAGAGACAAGAAGAGCTAAATGCTTCGTGATGATATTGGGGGGGGGGGGGGGGGGTAGGGGTGTTACTTCTGGGTATAAGAGTCAGGGGAGGGAGGGTAGACAAAGATGGCAGGGAGAGAAAATTATTTCAGTTTCAGGCATCGTGAGATCAACGGATGGATTACAAACTCGGGTGGCCTTCATCAGGGGAATCATGTACTGGGACGCCGGGTGGTCCTCCTCAAGATGGCAGGGGTTTTTCCAGACGATTTCGTAGTACGGCTCAGATGTGGATCGGCTACATTTCGAGTTAAGCGTGTTATGTTCGTGCCGTAGGTCCCGTGTTTGTTGGCTCATTCGATACAGATGCTTTGATACAGGTGGAAGAGCGTTCTGAGAATGATAAGGAAAATAACAAGGGGCAGTTAGACTTGTATATTGATGGTTTTCACAAAGGTGTATATAAGGGACATATAGAGAACATCGCGGCTTGCCAGCACATCTCGAACCGGGACGTTGGTTGGTCTTCCTCGGGCCCGCAGGGTATCCATTAGCCGAGACCTAGCGGAACTGTACTCGGTGCACGCCCAGACAATGTGCTCGATGTCGTGATAGCCGTCGCCACAAGCGCAGATACCGCTATCCAGGAGCCCAATACGCCGGAGATGTGCATCCAGCGTGTAATGGTTTGCCATGAGTCGGGACATCACACGAATGAAGTCACGACCCACATCCATCCCCTTGAACCAAGGTTTCGTCGATACCTTAGGGATTATCGAATGCAGCCACCTTCCCAGCTCTCCACTGCTCCACGAAGTTTGCCAACTTTCGAAGGTTCTCTGATGAGTAATACTGAAAAATTCGCTGAAGCAAATTGGTCTTTCGTAAACGTCTCCTTCTAAGGCACCCACCTTAGCTAAGGAGTCTGCCTTCTCATTGCCCGGAATGGAGCAATGAGAAGGGACCCATACCAAGGTAATCTGGAAAGAGTTGTCAGATAAAGCACTCAGTAGCTCCCGTATTTTCCCCAAAAAATACGAGGAGTGCTTTCCATGTTTCATCGAGCGAATAGCGTCAATGGAACTGAGGCTATCCGAAACGATGAAGTAATGGCCTGCGGGTAATGTTTCAATGACTCCAAGGGTATACTGAATGGCAGCTAGTTCTGCGGCGTAAACTGAAGCAGGGTCACTGAGTTTGTAGGAGGCGGTGAACTTTTGATTGAAAATACCGAAGCCAGTGGTTCCTTCGAGGTTTGATCCGTCAGTATAAAACATCTTAGAACAGTCGACTTCTCGGAATTTATTATAAAAAATGTTTGGAACCACTTGTGGGCGTATGTGGTCCGGAATTCCACTAATCTCGTTTTTCATGGATGTGTCGAAGAAAACTGTAGATTCAGAAGTATTTATGAAATGCACACGGTTGGGATTGTAAGAAGAAGGGTTAATATTCTGCGCCATGTAGTCAAAGTACAGGGACATGAAACGGGTCTGAGAATTGAGCTCAACGAGCCTTTCGAAATTTTCAATCACGACCGGGTTCAAGATATCGCATCGAATGAGCAATCGATATGAGAGTTCCCAAAATCGATTTTTCAACGGGAGAACGCCCGACAGCACTTCGAGACTCATCGTATGGGTCGACTGCATGCACCCTAAGGCGATACGCAAACAACGATACTGAATTCTTTCGAGTTTGATGAAATGTATGTTCGCGGCGGAGCGAAAGCAGAAGCATCCGTATTCCATTACCGACAGTCAGGGCAGGAAAATTTCGAAAAATGAATTGATTGCTGTTCGAAGCTTCACGAAGCACCTTCTTAAGCATACCACATGCAATCGATGAGTTTGACACAATCGCTGCGAACATTTAGGGGTAAAACTTATCTCTGCTCGGACGAAGCGAGCTTCGCATCTAGTTCGCTCTTTACAATGTTCGAAAAAGTTCACATTAACCTTAGAAGCACACATCGTCGAACACGAGGTAAGCTCTTGGCTCGTGGTTTTTGCGTTTTTGGAACATTTCCACAGAGTTTCGAAGTGATATTCGGTGAACACATATAAAGCGAATGCCTCGTTTATTTGACAATCGCGAACATCGAAGTTTTATATCGCTTCAAGCATCAGCATCATGAGGCCACCGCGAACATGTTCGCTACGTGACTATCTGTCTTAAAATCATAAACTGTAAATCTTATTTTGAGTATAAATAAAATGGATTATTTTAAGATTATAATTTAGGATTTAGGGATTAGGTGCGTCGCATACCTTACCAATTTATGAGCCACGAGTTTGAATGAGCGTAGTGGTAGTGAAATTCAAATTCTTTTTTTCGGAATACAATTATGTGTACTAGCTACTTTGATTGCAAACTCGTCTTTTCTTCTTCAATCGGAGTATATTTTCCCTGCCAAGGAGTTTAGGTGAAGATGTATAAAGTATGTTTAAGGGGGTAAGGGTTTCAGCGTGAAAAAATGTTTTTTGGTGAAATGACTCTTTTGGATGAAATGATACATTATAATGTACAAAAGTTTTGATCAATTCGCTTCGCCCAAATTTCTAAAAAAATCGCAAATAGTGTTTTTTAACGCTAAAACCATTACCCCTCTCTTAATAATCTCCCTATCTAAAACAAATTCTTCCTAAAAAGAACAATTTTCGGATGGAATCTCACTGCTGACGTCCGAGTTCAGTTAGACGGCGAACTTCAGTTATTTGCATCCACTGAGAGGTAGTTAGGCGTAGTCCGTTGGCCTTTGTTTTCAACTTGTTGCGGTTTCTAACGTTCTTGCGCAACATTCCTAAATCGGCTAGTCATATTCACTCAATAATATGCGATGATTTGGGTGTTAAACGTTATTTTTAATTTTACCAAATGAATTTATTAACAAATACCTACATACTTGAATCCACTATTATTGTCATTAATTGAATTATAATTTCTTGGCATCTGTACCAAAACAAGAGGAAAGCTTCCAAATGATTTTTATAATATTGTTTTATAAGTTTATTGGTTGATTACCTAATCACAAGAGACAAAATATTTATTTTCAAGCATTTTCGACAGAATCTGTTCACTTAATAAATGAAGTGTCAAACTTATTACATGTTCCACTTTTATGAAATTTATTTCCTGACTCCTGTACATGTGTTTTGTGATAAATAATGAGAAGGATATTCCAACTTGTTTGTATTGTATTTGTTAACTAATTACTGATGGAGAAACGCTAAGAACTTACAAACAATGTTCTAGTGATTTTTTTTTGTTGGAAATCCAAAAACAATTCTGAAAAGGACAAAATTTGGTTTATCTTCTCCATGATGTAATCTTCCCTTATTTGACTTTTACTAATAAAAAATAAAAGAAAGAAATCTTTAGGGCCCCCCGTATTTTTTTTTGAATCAGTTATAGCCGAAATGCTTTATGTAAGGGAAATCTCGGAAAATGAGAAGCGAAATAAATAACTTCAAGTAGAATGAAAGTCGTTCTAAACTCGAACTTTTTCGAATACTGTCTTTCCATTATTATTCGCTTTTTGTCGCATTCCATATTTTGATATATTATTTTGAAGACCCATATTTAAGATCAATACAATAGTAATTCTTCAAAAGGGCTAATGAGACTTTTGTAAACAAACTTATGTCGCTCATTTTTCCGCTACAGAGTTGAATTTTATGAAAAATGCACATGAATCAACATCTTTGCCCTTGGTAGAATCGATTTCAAATGTTTTCTGTGTTGAAATGATAACAAATTAAGAGAAATCAGCAAAACAAAAGTTTGTTCACAAATCTTATTAGCCCTATTCAAATGTTGATATGGAATAATAAAATCAATCAAGATCAATTTCGATTTTTTTTTTAATTTTGCGGTGGTGTAATCCCTTAAGTGGTTGATTTAACGGCTTCTTTCAAAATTTATCGAACCTTCTCCCATTCGTTCATTCGTTAGAGTAGTTTATGTTAAAGAGAGTGTATTAATTAATAGGAACACTTAAATTTAGGAAGTTATGACCCTCGCTCCACAATGCAGTTTGCGACAGAATTGCTCAACTGAAAATTATTAAATGAAATGAATGAAAACAAACATTAGACTATAGCATTTTGTACGCATGCACTTCAGAGGTCCAAGGGTTACAATTTCTGTTCTAGTTCTCGGATCTCCATCACATTTTTTTCGATTTTTTGGCCCAGTTCTCAAGGGAAATCCAGTTTTTAACTTTTTGCATACATATTGCATTGAATGAAGAACTTAGATAATGTATTCATAAAGTAATAGTAATAATTCGATTGTCCGTTCATTTTAAAAGGCTATTTTCTATAACTTTACAACTGATTTAATTTCACTTTCAAAATTTCTCGAAATATCATGTTCTAAAAGTTCTCAACCGATATAATATTCGAAAACAGTTATAAAAATGTCTCATCACACTGGTAGATGGATTCAAAGCGTTTTTTTAAATAAGTGCACTAAAAAACATGCACCCTTCTAAAACATACTTCTGAATCAAAATGGTTTTACTGTTAGTCGAAAACAAGATTTACAAAACGACCAGAACTGCCAAATATGAATCGGGAATGGTCGAGTTTATTGACATTCCCTATTTATTTCTAGGATTCATCATACACATCATGACGTTATTTATTTAACTGATAATCGATTTTTTCCTTTGAATGGATATCGATATCTTTATCCTCAAGAAACTGACATAGGAACATGACTAAGATAAGCGAGCCACTCAATACGTTGTGTACATTGTGTTTAACTTCATTTTCTAGCCCTAATTTATTTCATTTGAAAATTTATCCCCGCCCTGTCACGAAATCTTGATTGGTAATATATCAGTAGGGTATCTTAAATAAACTTGTTACGTCACTTTTCAGTTAACCCCAGCATCCATAAGCTACACATTGTCACAATTATTTTTCACCTATTCCACCCTTAATACAAGGCCTCTGTCTAGAATATACTTTTTTGCATAACTAGTAGGTAGGTATTTGAATAAAGAAAACTAATATCGTCCGGCGAACATGTTAGCGATGGCCCTCGCGATGCTAAATTGATATAATCCTTCGGTGTTCGCGATTCTGAAATACTTCGAGGTAGTCTTTCTTTTGTGTTCGCGAACATCGCTTCGAAGCTCCGTGTAACTGTTTCAAAAATATCGATCACACGAACCAAGAGCTTAGCTCGTGTTCGTCGAAAGCTACGCAAAAGCTTTTACATATCTTTCCGAACATCAATGAAATAAACAAGAAGCTTCCTTTGTCCTCGCCGAAGAGCATGCAAAAGTATCGCCCAAATGTCCGCAATTACGATGGTAAGCGATTGTGATGCGAAGCTTGTGAATACGAACCAGTAACGCAAAGCTTCGCGCTTTGAAAGTATTCGAACATAGGTTCGGTTCGAATATTTCCTGCCCTGCCGACAGTATCGTTGTTTGATACAACCTAATTAGGTCTCCTGGGTGGGCACCCCACCATGTTCCGGTTATTGTACGAAGAAAGTTGATCCTTTGTTGGCATTTCTGTTTCAGATACCGAATATGGCATCCCCAAGTACCTTTCGAGTCGAACCAGACCCCTAGATATTTTACTGTGAAGACCAGAGCGATAGTTTGACCCATTAATAGAAGCTGTAGTTGTGCTGGTTCACGCTTCCTTGAAAATACAACTAGCTCAGTTTTCTCCGTGGAGAATTCGATACCCAGCTTAATAGCCCAAGCAGACAAATTGTCCAGGGTATTCTGTAATGGTCCTTGTAGATCGACAGCTTTGGGTCCCGTAACAGACACCACGCCATCGTCTGCAAGTTGCCTTAACGTGCAGGAATTGTCAAGACATTCATCAATGTCGTTGACATAGAAATTGTATAAAAGGGGGCTTAGACATGAGCCCTGGGGAAGGCCCATGTAGCTAAATCGTGATGTCGATAAGTCACCATGCGAAAAATGCATGTGCTTTTCCGACAACAAGTTTAGTAAAAAGTTGTTTAAAGTCGCTGAAAGACCATGCTGGTGCAGCTTCTCTGAAAGAATGTTGATCGAAACTGAATCAAAAGCCCCCTTAATATCTAGGAACACTGATGCCATCTGCTCTTTGCTAGCATAGGCCATTTGAATTTCAGTTGAGAGCAACGCAAGACAATCGTTCGTCCCTTTGCCTTTGCGAAAGCCAAATTGTGTATCTGACAGTAAGCCATTTGCTTCGACCCAATTGTCGAGGCGGGATAGGATCATTTTCTCGAACAACTTCCGGATACAGGATAGCATTGCGATCGGACGGTACGAATTGTGGTCGGAGGCTGGTTTTCCTGGTTTTTGGATGGCGATGACCTTCACTTGTCTCCAATCGAGTGGGACAATGTTAGCCTCGAGAAACTTATTAAATAAGTTCAACAAGCGTCTCTTGGCAGAGTCAGGCAGATTCTTCAACAAGTTGAATTTGATTCTGTCTGGCCCCGGAGCTTTATTGTTACACCATCGAAAAAGGTGCTTCGTTCGCGCTATCGTGAGAAGACGCGGCGCGGTAAATCTTCTGTGCCGGGGCGGAATCCGGACAAACCTTCTTGGCGAAATCGAATATCCAACGGTTTGAATATTCCACGCTCTCATTAGTACTGTTTCGGTTTCGCAAACGCCGGGCCGTGCCCCAAAGAGTGCTCATCGATGTTTCTCTCGTTAATCCGTCAACGAACCGGCGCCAGTAACTACGTTTCTTAGCTTTCATCAAACTCTTCATTCGCGTTTCTAACGTCGCATATTGTCGATAGCTAGCGGGTAACCCGTCGTCCCGGAAGGTCTTATACGCGGCGGCCTTCTCCGCGTACACGTCTGAGCACTCTTTGTCCCACCACGGATTAGGAGAGCGTTTTTGTATGTTCGCGCCGGGTACTGGCTTAGTCTGAGCTTGATTCGCGCTGTCGAGAATCAAGCCAGCCAAAAAGCTGTACTCTTCCTCCGGAGGAAGTTCTTGAGTAGATTCGATGTTGTCGGATATCGCGGCAGCATAGCTCTTCCAATCGATATTTCGTGTGAGGTCATACGAAATATTGATTGATTTCAATGGCCTTGAACCGTTATTGATTGAGACTACAATCGGCAGATGGTCGCTGCCGTGGGGATCAGGAATTACCTTCCACGTGCAATTTAACCGCAGCGATGTTGAACAAAGGGACAAGTCTAAGGCGCTCGGGCGCGCTGGAGGAGCAGGAATCCGTGTCATTTCACCCGTGTTTAAAATTGTCAAATTGAAGTTATCGCAAAGATCCTGAATTAAGGAAGACCGGTTATCATCATAGAGGCAACCCCATGCTGTACCGTGAGAGTTAAAGTCTCCTAAAATTAGTCGCGGTGCTGGCAGGGATTCTAAGATGTCTTGTAGCCGTCGGTGCCCAACCGCGGTGTTGGGGGGACTATATATGGAAGCTATGCAAAGGCTTTTGCCTTTGGTTGTTACTTGACAAGCGACAACTTCAATACCTGTTATCGAGGGAAGGTTAATTCTGTAGAAGGAATAGCACTTTTTGATCCCCAAAAGCACTCCTCCATAGGGGGTGTCTCGAGGCGAATAATATTAAAGTCGTGGAAGTTGAGATCTATATCGGAAGTTAACCAAGTTTCACATAATGCAAATGCATCGCAGCTCAAATTATTTATTAAAATTTTGAAGGAATCGATTTTCGGGATGATACTTCTGCAATTCCACTGTAGAACAGTGATCAAATCCGTGACCTCGTTCGATGAGTTAGCCATCGAAGGATACAATCGCTGAGAGGAGAGGCCATTTAGCAGTCAACTGCTTCAAAAATGTTCTCACTGTAGGGAGAAAAGCTAACATAAGACTTTTAATAGGATCAGTAATATTGAAAGTTTTTATTATCCAGTCCACTATGTCCGAGAGTTTTATAATTCCAGTGCTGTGATTACTCTCGAACTGAAACAAAGGAACACTTGGGATTTTTGATGTTCCTGGAAGTGCTGGGAACTCCTTCTCTGAGCTTAATCCTCCGAGACCAGGAGCTAATTGCTTCGGTTTGGTTGCAACACTTCCAATAGATGTGACTTTCGGAGCCCCCTCAAGGGACACCTTCTGGCCTTTACAAGGAACTTTACGAGAGGAAATGTTCCTCCTCTTCCTATAAATTCTAGGCACCCTAGTAGATGTTCCCTCTTGTGGGTTACCAGCCTCGCCCTCGTCAGGAGGCAAGTGAGTATAGATGTTTGCTGAGGATGGTGGCGTAGCATTCTTTAACATTTCTGCGAAAGAATGTTTGGATCGTCCCGCAAGGGAACGTTTCAGTTTATCCCCGCGTAGTTTGTACGCGGGACATGCCGAGATATCATGCAGACTCTCCGCACAGTAAGGACACTTTTCGGCTTGCTTACTGCACGAATCATCTAGATGATTCTCCCCGCATTTTCCACAGCGGGCCTTGTTGCTACAATGGGTGGCTGTGTGACCCAGTTGTTTACACTTTGTGCAATTCATGACCCGCGGCACAAACAGACGCACAGGCAGACGAACCTTGTGCAAGAGGACGAAATTTGGCAAAGCGGTACCAGCGAAGGTCACCCGATAAGAGTTTGATTGGGGGTACGTTTTTGAACCATCCCCCGCAACTACTACTGAGTGCAAACGTTTGCACTCAAGTATTTTAACTGGCTGAAGTAAGCGGTCTCTGAATCGGCCAACCCCGTACTTCAGCAGATCCTCGCACGTCAAACTCTCATCGGTTACGACGCCTTCGGATTGTACTCTTACAGCCGGAATATACACGTTATAATCCCGCGTAAAGTGCTCACAGCAAGCAATATCGTTTGCCTGCTTTGAGTTGGCTAGCAACACCCTTATCTTGTCCGAGCGGACCTTTGAAATTTCGGTCACAGCCGAGAACCGTTCCGTCAGGTCTCTAGAAATCTGAAGAAGATTCAGTGATTTAGTCTTGGGCCGAAAGAAGACCACAAATGGACCAGTTGAGAGTTCTGGATAGCATTTGGGCCGGGGGGGAGCCTTAGAAGTTGAACCCGATTCAACTTCCATTTGACCATCCGGTTAGGGAACCATAGAAAACGTCAACGCACGGGGTCAGCGCCCGCGCAGACGGAAGAAAGCAATAAATGTGTTACAAAAGACAAAAACCACTTAGCTTTAAACTGGTGTCCAACGACGAACCGATCCAGCTTATACAGCTGGCTATTGTTTAATCCTCACACGCGAACAAAAGACTGAGGACCGAACCGAACTGGCAAAATAACCTTGAATGCGGATTAAAACTATTCTTTATCGCCTCACACAGCACTACGGACTAGAAAAAACAACCTCTGTCTCGATGGAGAGCTCGAAAACGAATGCAAATTAGCACTAGTTAGACACTCAAATCCAAAAAGTCACACGTCTTGCGTGAACACTAAACAACTGGCTTATACCGAGTGATGTCTCGATAGTAAGCATACCGATAGATTTTTTTGTTTTTTAAAATAAATCCTAAGAGAAGAGAAGACAATCGCGTAGCCAATTTGATCCAGTCCTAACCTCAATATTGAACCAGCTTCTGATTGGTCGTTTTGCCAGCCAAGAGCGTTCATAATATTTTCAAACGGGATGAAAAACAGTGCCACTGAATTTATTTTGGCTTCTTTTCATACCCATGAACATTTTATGCAAATTGAATAAATACCCTGAATGACGATATAACTACGTGTAAAGTTAAGAGAGACACGAATAAACATAAAATTCAATTTTTAAATGCAGCTAGTATTGTGAATTTTTGACAGAGCTTGAGGTACAATTATTTTCAGCAATTGTGAAAAACTTGCAAATGGAATTTGGCAACGATGGATGCTTATTGTCTTTGGAATTACGACAGGGACTGGTAGATAAAATTAAGAACAGCAAGACGCCTGTTGTCGTCTCTTCTCTTAGAATAAATCTTATGTAAACTTGGCAACCATACATAGGAAAACTGCGGTTGTTTACATCTGGTCTATCAGGACAACACCCAAAATGAAAAAAACTATATACAATGGATGGTGTTTATGTCAAATAAAAATAACCCTCCGGGAAAACCGAGAAAACATGCCCTAATTTTTTTCTGACAGGGCATCATTTGTCGTGAAATCCTTCCTATAGTGTCAAACCAGACTGTCAACATATTTCTTTATTTTAAACTTTAATATTATTTTTACGTTTCCTGAGTTGGAAAAAACATTGTTGCAATCACGAAAATCAGCTTTATCGATGTAAGTAATAAAAGACTTTTTTTCTCATTTAATGACCCAATTGTTTTCAAACAATAAATGGCAAAGAATGTTCTTTCGAGTTATATTAAATTTTCGCAATTCACTTTTTGTGGCTGGTTTAAAAAAAACTTATGATGAATCACCCTGTATTTCAAATGCTTCAGTTGATTTACAGAACACGGACAATTTCACATATAAAAGTTAAAGGAAAACAAACCCCTAAATAATTTTTACGATACCTCCTCGATAACTCACATCCTCACCCAGATTCGGTGAATTTTATACATTTCTTATATTAGAATTAATGTAAATAACATTAAAATCATCGACGCCGACGATTAATATTCCGTCAATTCACTACCATCGGTACGAAAAGGACGGAATTATTAGACGAAAATTAGTTGGGTTTTACATTTCTTGTAGACATTTGCGTTCTACCAATCCAAAACACATCACACAACGGTAAATCGACTTTTTTCGGAACCGAATCGAACGTCGAATATTAATCGTTTGCTTTCTACACATGGTCACATGACATAGATACTACCGTCCAGAAGCACTGCAGACCTCGCCAGCCAACACCGATCCCATGCTGAGCGGTCGTAAAAATTATTATCGAATTTTCTATAAATAAGGAAACCGGCGCTGAATTTTGACACTTTCGCTCGTTAAAAAACTGCTTCGGCATACAAAAATTGCACAACATACACACAAATACACTCCGTACGCGTTCGACCAGAAATAGAGGATGTTGACGTCACATCGGCGCCCAAAACCGCAGCGACCTAACCTACGGCGGCTGTAAACACGCACTCGTAGGTAATTGCCGCGGTGTAGGCAACCGTTATTTGGAGTCAAATTTGGTTCCGAACAAATCGTAACTGTTAATAGGATAATCGCCCATTGAAAACGGAAATTTTGATTCGAATTAGGTACACCCTGTATTAACTACCTTTCTTCTGATGGTTGTTTGTGGCTGCTTGTTAGAATAATCGTCGTGTTCAATGTTTGTACAGACTACACGCAGACCATTGGTTATCGATCAATGAAGAAATGATTGATGACGTGTTGGTTGAATTAAATCTCGGTGCTGGCCCTATTTTGGATCACTGAACTACTGAACTTGATGTTTTCGCATTTTCTGTTACTCTCTCTCTCTTCAACTAACGTAGTTGATGAAAAACACCTACCACATACACACACAGACATACCCCCAGACGCGCGAATCGAGAAGAAAAACTGAAACAACCCAAAACACGTGTTTTGCATACAAAATTCGTCATTCTTTTGTTTCAAAGGTCTGATTTGTCCGCGGGGCAAAAACAGATTCGTGTATCAGTATAAATTATGTTTTATGGCGGTTTTTTTCATTGGGACATTCCAGAGTTTTTTTTCTCGTATGACATTCATCATTTTTACAATGTAATGTGTCTGAATAAAACCACCAGCATATCACGAATAGAGTACATGTTAGTTGCATAGCGTTTTAATGATTCGTTCTTCGTCGGTTTTTGCGTTAACCGGGTTTGGCTCATTCGAAACTATCCGGTACATCGCTTGACATGCTCTCGGTCTTCCTACACGCACCCATAAAATTCTGAATCTGGAGTGAATGAAAAAAAATCTGCATGAGTCATTATTATGATGGCAATAATCGGCGCATGTCTGGTCTGAATTGGTCTTTTCCACCTGCGGTCGTAGCTGCATAAATTGTGGTCAGTGTGTAAATACTTAATATTCATCACATCGATTAGTCACTCACAGTGGATTTCTTCTTAATAGTGGGATGGTTGTAAAATGAATCGTGAAAATCACAAGTCTCTTTTGTTGAACAGTTTTTCAACTTCGATTTGACTCACCAATGATGTAATGCAAGTTGACAGGGCTCCCAATAGATGGAGTGTTTACCAAGTCTCCGATGCTGGTCACCAGGCAGCATGTCGAGTAGTCAAACATTTTGGCTCAATATTTGTCTCGGAGCAACGCACCTCGTCATCGTTTTGCAGAAACAGAGACGGCTTTTAAAAAAAACAACACACACGTTGACGCACTCATTTCGAACCAACACCAATTTTAATTCCAGTAAGCATCGACAAACGTGAATTAATATATACATAGGTGCGAAAGCCTAAACAAATGTGAGTTTATTTTGACATTGAAATTATTTATGAGATGCTTCTAGTTTATGTTCGAACGCAAAATTTATTGAAACGGTAGTTTACATGATTTCTGATTTGAGCTGCTTCAAAGTGATATTTTCAGCGATTTGTTTATGTTTCTTGAGAAAATGTTGTCCATCAAACGCTTGGAGCTAATGTAAATGAGTCTGAAAACGAGCAGGGAACATTTACGACATCTACATTGATATTTACAGTAATACCTTCTTGCTACTTATTCCTTGCTTCTTCCTTCTTGCTTCTTACTGTTGCGAATTCAATTCTCAATCCTAATACATGCTTCAATAGCCATCATTTCACTTAGACAAGACCATGTGTATTCCCCACGCACATTAAATGCTTTGTGGATTAGTTCCCTAATTGGTAAACTAACTAAACAAACAAAAAGAAATGCTCAGTCCAAAAAAAATTCAGCTCGAGTGACATCACCCGGCGGATGTGCCTTTCCTTACAATGCCATCAAATCAACGAATATTTAAAATTACATGCGACAAAATATATGTATCTATTTTTTTAACCAAGAAATTTATTGAACTAAGCTGGATTTTTTGGTTGGATCAACCAAAATATCTATTGAATCAAAAGTTTTGTTATCCGTTCTTTTCCAACATCAACAAAATATTTGTTTTTTTAAGAAAACCAGTGCTTGAAGTAACAGCAAGTTGCTAATATATTCAAAAGGGCTGAATGTATTATGTCGACTATCCTTGCTGGATTGAAACAAAGAAATAAAGGTTTCTATTGATGAATAAGAAAATTATTTACACGTGCAAAAAAGCTGAAGAAAAATGGTCGTTTCTTTGTTATTGTTGAAAGACGGAGGCTAAGATTCCGGAAAATCCAAAAAAATTTTAAGTGTCCTGATCTGCCGGACGCAAAGAACGCTGAGTGATTTGTGCGTTCGTATGGTTGACCGAGGTATGCACCAAGTGTAAGTATCATGCAATACAGAATTTGCGCACGTTGGCTGTCACTATTTTTCTACCGGCAAGGGATCGAATCTTTGTGCCTACTAGACATTCCAATCCGAGTATTCGACCTAGCAGGTTTTCAGGTTTTAACACGCCCTTTTCAGCCAGATGACACGCATTTCTTTGACACCACCTGCCATCGATCGATCGGTTGAAGACAACGGTATTATTTAACTGTTGATTTTTTTAACTGTGGAGGGATCCCATGAGAAACCAGGCAGAATATGACAATCGCAAATTCGAACGAAACATAGCAGTTGTGTTCAGTTTACTCAGATAAAAACAATACTTCAATATCAGAGCAATTGTTTAAAAGGGCATAGACGTTTCTGCGTGCATTGCCTTCAAAATAAATATTGTTCGAAAACAGTATTTTAAACAACAAAACTATCTGAAAACGTGTTACCGGGAATGAATACGAAAAAATATACAATGAAAAAAGACTCATTTTTTGAATTTTTTATATTTTGTCAACTAAAACCTAAAGAGAGAAAAAACATTTTGAATGTGATTGCATGATGGACAACTTATCGATAAAAAAAGTTTTTCTAACGATAACTTTATGCATGATTTAAATTTCATACTAATTGTAATTTTATCACAGAATATTTCTTTACTTTTTATCCTTCCGGCTAGTGCACTGAGTGCACGCTGCTCTGAAAATACAGCGAAATTGTCTTAGGGAACCAGCGGGTGCTTGTTCAGTGAGCCATTTGCGCGACTTCCGAAGGGTTAACGACATTCAATTAGTTAGAGATTGCTGGGTAGGGAAAGTTATGAAAATTTAGAAGCCATAGTACTTCAGTGAGAGCAAGATACAGATCGGAAAACTAGAAGCGACAGGGTCATTAGAAACCGGCTTAAAGTCTTACAGGCAAATCTTCAGTCTTCTGTTGGCAGGAGTCGAGCTTAGGCAGCATAACCACGAATCACTCAAGTCTAGCAACATGTCTCCTAGTAAAGACAAACTTGCCCCTCTTTACCGTGAGAACCGAATTCATAAACCGTCGGTTCTAATTCTAACGTAATTTGATAAAACATAAACAGCATAGAATGACAGTTTTTGTTGATTTATCTAATAAAATCAAAAAACTGTTTCAACCCACCTCATTCTCCTATATATCAGACTAGCTAATACCCATCGCGCGTTGCTGCGACTTCCAATGAAATAAGAGTAAAACACAATTTGTTCCGAAGCGCCATCTAGCGGGCAGAAAATCCTCTACCAATAGCATACAAACACGCTCCATAACGAATGCCTACTATGTATAAATTTTTACGGCAATCGGTTAAGCCGTTTGGGAGTCTATAAATCATATACATACAAACATTGACTTTTATATATATATATATATATATATATATATATATATATATATATATATATATATATATATATATATATATATATATATATATATATATATATATATATATATATATATATATATATATATATATATATATATATATATATATATATATATATATATATATATATATATATATATATATATATATATATATAGATAGATAGATAGATAGACTAGCTAATACCCATCGCGCGTTGCTGCGATTTTCAACGAAATAGGAGGAAAACACAATTTGATCCAAAGCGCCATCTGGCGGGCAGATAATCTCCAACTAATAGCACACAAACACGCCCCATACCAAATACCTACTGTGTGCAAATTTTTACGGAAATCGGTTGAGCCGTTTGGTAGTCTATGAATCATATACATACAAACTTTGACTTGTTTTCCTAATTAGTTGCTTTCAACAGAAAAATGAAAAACGTAGCTAAATTTTCTCTTAATTTTGCGAGATTCTCAAATAATAATTATTGTAAATTATTATTGATTTTGATTCAAGACGCGCATCACACGAAATGACAGCAAAGTAGCCAAGATGCACACCTTACTGAAATACAATACAATACAGGTAGTGACAGCAACTATGTTCATACACGCTGGGCATAGCGGTTATGCAGGTAGGTAGTTGTCTCAGCTTGGAAAGCTTGTTTTAGCCCGGACGCAACTATCTGAACCAGTACACAAAAAACAGAAATGGTATGGACGGTCATCGATTTTTTTCGGTTCACCGAATATATATATATATATATATATATATATATATATATATATATATATATATATATATATATATATATATATATATATATATATATATATATATATATATATATATATATATATATATATATATATATATATATATATATATATATATATATATATATATATATATATATATATATATATATATATATATATATATATATATATATATATATATATATATATATACTGAAAGTTGAAAGTATTGTCGAAAATTGTCAAAATCATTTTATTTCGGATTTATTCGATTATATAGTAAAATTTCAATTATTAACAAATACAATATGCAATATGATAATTATTTTTCATCTTTTGAGATTCCAAACTAGATGTGGAATGAGTATGCAGATTTTTTGTAGTGTTGGCTGACTATATAGAAAAGAAATAAAAATTATACCTTTCATCTAAAATTGAAATCATCAATCAATTACCAACAATCCTTAAATACCTTTGGCTATTTCGTCTGGTTTAAGAGTGCAGTTTATAAAAAGATAACATTATAAGAAACATAACTCTATGTTATATTTATGTGTTAATTACTGGCATACGGAGTATTTCAACAATTTAATTCCATACCTTCATCCGTCGGTCGGTGAAACAAAACGTTTGAAATATCCTATGTTGTATTTTACGATGAAGCAGTTTAATGCGACAATGAGATTAGTTGAATTCCAGTAGTTTGCGTCTTGGCTGAAAAGGTCGGCATATGCAATTGTGTCTGGGCTAAAACAAGCGTTACAAGCTGAGACAAGCTTTTCAAGCTTTAGATCAGGTAGGCTTTTTAAATTTTGTGCTAGGCTGGAACGTTCGTGTCCAGACTGAAGCTGACAGCATCAAACCAACAACGTTGGATTATTATGCTATATTTCACCCTAAGGAGGAAAATTTGGTAAAAACCAAAATTTCTCACTAGGGTGAAAATTTCTAATGAGGCGAAGCCGAAACGCAACTGAGTATGAAATAAGGATTTGTGCCCTCCTGTGCAAAGACTGGTTTTACCAACAAATTTTCACCCTAATGAGAAATTTTGGTTTTTACCAAATTTTCCTCCTTATGGTGAAATATAGCATAGTGCTATCGCATAGGCCTGCTAAGCCAAGACAAGTTTCGGCTTCACTGTGTCTCATCGGCATAAACAGAACTTCTGCTCGAACGAAACATCACGTTTGATCAGTCGTTCGATTGAAACACAAAGAGTGTTTTAGTTTTAAGGGATCTGCGTCAAGCCGGCGCTAATCTATTCCGACAATAAGTTAGTGTCGGTTTCTGATGAGCCGAAACGCAACTGAGTTGTATTATTGTTTTCAACAAAAACTTAGTTCGTCCAAATATTAACTAGACGAAATCAAAAACTCAACTATTTTTTTAGTTGAAATTGTGATGAATCGGTTTTCCGTGTGTAGGGTAATTTCGGGAGAGACGCCGCGTCAGGAGAGATGCCGCATTATCTATATCTCGTATATAGGGTCACTTTTATACGGTAATGTGGTATTGTAAGTTTGTCTTTCGAAGAATTACAACACTGGAGATGTAAAAATCCTTATTATCAACTTACGAAAATTTTATTAATGATTATGTGCGTCCAGTTGCATCACGGAGTGCCGAAAATTTTTCAGTACCACATTAAAATTTCGTTATCGTAAATTGTTCGATTTTTTTTTTAGTAAATCATGTATCGGTTGAATAGCTCTGACCTTTTAGAAGGTATTCTGATCATGAGCACGACCATCCATAATATCAGAGGAAAATGTCTTCGTGCGGCATCTCTCCCTCATAATTGGGAGAGATGCCGAACCAAAATTGCGGGTGGGATGCCGCGCTCGACGGTGGAAGATACGTAGCTGAAATGTATTTTTTCACCTCGGAATGTTATTAAATGATCATTTGCGTCATGTATAGGTTCTTAATAAGGCATAAAGTAATGTTTCGATTATATCACGCCTAGTAATATATATATATATATATATATATATATATATATATATATATATATATATATATATATATATATATATATATATATATATATATATATATATATATATATATATATATATATATATATATATATATATATATATATATATATATATATATATATATATATATATATATATATATATATATATATATATATATATATATATATATATATATATATATATATATATATATATAGCGATGGATGTATATATATATAAAACAATATATAAGTAAAAGTATATATATTCACTTAAATATATACATACTGATTTACATATACATACTAAGATACGCACATATACATATGTATGCACACAGATTCATGTATACATATATGGATATATAAGCGTGATATAATCGAAACATTACTGTATTCACAAAAAAACGGACCTAACACAGTGACATATAGGGTTATGAGTCTATTTATCTATATAGTTAAACGGGCAATATGTATTTAAGTATTAGTTACTTCGGTTTATTCTTTAAAATTTCAGGCACTAATTTTCGTGAACGCATTGATTTGTAGTGATGTCAATATTGGGATAAAAACGAAAATATCAACAAATTGAGTCTTTGCAAAATTAATCTTTCAAGAACAAACCTACGTTATATAAATTCATTGTTGAGAGAAACAGCGAAAAACTGCTTTTAAAGAACCCCTAGCAACACATAGATATATATCGCTCATACAAACATATAGATAAATAGTACCCTTAATAAAGTTACTCCAACTTAACCGTTACACAAGGTTGCGAAAGCAAAATATTTTCAAAATTTTGTTACAAAAATGTTTCTAGAAAACCCCTTAAGAAAAGTGAAGGTGCTAGCCGATTTATAGGTATAATCCAACTTCATGAATCTCACCTGAAGACACCTAAACATCAAAGAGTGCTAAAAATACTTTTGTTCACCATTTTTCAGTTTGTGACCACGGTGTGGCGTCTCACCCGCACATGGGGCATCTCTTCCGCAATGACCTTTTTTTTAAAATGCTCATGGAAATTATATGAGTTTTTTTTTCATGACAAAAACCATTTCACAGTATCTTAGAAACTTGTCGTAATTGATAAAAATGATTTCATTAAATATTGAATGGTTTACTTTGATGCAGGATCGATTTTAAGAAATGTGCAGCATCTCTCCCCAAATTACCCTATGTATTTATGAATGTATGTGTCAAATAATCACATCGATTTTTCTCAGAGATGGCTGGATCGATTTGCACAAACTTAGTTACAAATAAAAGGTACATCGGTCCCTATTGAATTTTTTATTGATCCGACTTCCGGTTCCAGAGTTACGGGTTAAAGAGTACGATCACACAGCCAATTCCCATATAAACTGGTAGCACAATGATGTCCAAATGATGTAATACATATTGAAATGTGTGCAGTATTACTTAGAATTGACAATGACCCACCGAAGTCGCTTTGACCACACTGGCAATAATTTACCAATTTTTACAAAACTTGGTCTCAAATGAAAAGTATAGCGTTCCCACTGACTGCTATTGAATTTCTTATTGATCCGACTTCCGGTTCCGGAATTACAGGGTGATGAGTTCGAATACGCAGCAAGAAGGATCACAAGTGGGAAGTCGTAGCTTTCAAGAGCAATCCAATAGTATAGTGAGAGGCGTAGCGAAAAAACTGCATTTAAGCCAAATGGATTTCCACACAAACACAAGTTGGACCAAACGTTGTTCAAGACCTTTTGAGCAGTGTTAAGAAAAAATAGTTGGATATGGCTATGAAATTGAATAAAACAAACATGGAGTAACTTCAAAAATATGATTTACTTTCTTCCCTGAACGTTTGAAAACGATCGGTTGAATCGGTGAATTTTGGCGAAACTTTTTGTGCGATGCAATTTGATTCCGTACACCCTTTAAATATTCACAAAAACGAAAAACGTGTGGTGTTATTTTTTGTCCAATCACGAAAACTTGTTTGGAGATTGAAAAGTGACTGGTCCTCTGAAGAGTAAGTAAGGTACACCGGGGCAAGTTGAAACGGGTTTTTCGAAGTTGAAATTTGAACTTCTCTAATGAAATAATAAAATAAACAATTTCCAATCTGCTAGCGGTATATATTAGTACATTCTGTTTATTATTGATAAAAAATAAACATTCATAGTTAAGAAATATAGTGGTTATTGTAAATTTCAATTTTCAAGTACTTTGTTTCGGCTTGCCCCTCGTAGCGGGGTAAGTTGAAATAATATGATTTCATGAGTTGAAAGTTTGGTATTTGTACCAAATGCTGCATAATACACGTGTTTGATGTTTTCATACATGCTATGGACTGTTCCGGGAGTTCCGGAAAAGGTTCATACTGAATCAAGCATAAATCGTTATGGGTCTAAAATCCTGAGCAATATGATAAAAAAATTAAGTCTTTTTTATTTAATGTTCTTTTGTTTTGTAAAATTATTCAACACATGCGTAAAAGTTTCTAATAAATTCAAACTCTGTATCCTACCTAGTAGAACTCTGAAATATTAACATCCCCGAATGAGCTTGAAAGAGAAACGGAGCGCTGAAGGGTATGCTTCGGTTGTTTGTCTTGTCCTTCAATCGTGCGTCGTGGCGCATTCATTCAGTTATTTTCGAATCAAATTCAATCTCAGTTGCAAACTGAATTTTGATTCATTGCTGACTATTAATTATCGAGCAAAAATACATCAAGCATAGATTACACACTTGACTTATGCTCGAAAATAGAAAAGATGTCACTTTCTGCCCACATATAAATAACAAATGAATGCGTTGGTTGGTGAATGAATACATATTTTCCCTGCACCGAAGGGATTCGATTCTGCGTGAAACTTCAGTCAGCTTGGAAGTGAATGTCTGAGAGAGGCGTTGAAACTGAATACTGGTTTCGGTAAATTCACACAGCAACTGGCAACTGAATTAGAGATTGCGCAGCAAATTACAAACGTAAATCAATCAAGTATGTAACTACTTGTTATTAAATTGTAAAAGAAATATTTTGTCGGTTTCCTAGTATACTAGCGGACGATAACAAATGCTAAAACAAAATGATCAGTCCCAAATTGAAGATTGGTAAATTATTACTGTCGTTTCAACTTGCCCCTTCTGTATGTATTTCTATTTACCCAAATGGGTGTCATAATAAGGGGTATAATGGAACGCTAAAATTTTTAGGTAAACAATGATTTCTCAGCAGACAGTTCGTCATTACTACACTCGATAGTTCCTAAAATTTTTAACATAACATTTTTCGATCGATTGATCTGGTTAGGGAAAAAAAGGTTTTCGATTTCGCAAACGACGAAAAATAAACAAAAGTGCGAAAATCGTTGAGATACCGCTACCGCTTATGGTATTCAAAAGGAGCGTTTAAGGAAGCTTTTTGCTGAAAAAAATAATCATAGCGATTGTTCGTTTCCGGGGAAGGTTCAGACTTCCGTTCCAACTTACCCCGCATTTCAACTTGCCCCGGTGTACCTTACCACAATTGTACACCTAGATACATCGGTTAGTATGTTGAACAGAAACATCGTTAAGCCCAAATAATAATTGTTAGTATGAGAAGAGCAAAAAATCTGGAAGTCTACGTAGACTTTGGTGAAAACCCCCCTTGCCCCTTCGTAGACAAACGTAGACTTTTACTGAAAAAGTTTATTTTACGTTTTTAAAACGATAAACATTGTATTGTTGGCATGTTATGATAAGGAAACTCGAATAACTTTCAAATAGGGCATAATTACACGAATTTATTGTTTTTGTTGGAACGAAATTCCCAACATCTCGATAACTATCGCACTTTGGAAGATTTTTATCAAATGTTTTTTGGTTTGAAATAAAACTTCGAATCACATTCTGTAATAAAATTGCAGTTTTGTATGTCAATTAGCATGAAATTTAAAAATATGTATAAAATTATCGTTAGCAAAATTTGTTTCCGATAAGTTCTGCATCATGTAATCCCATTCAAAATATTTCTTTTCTTTTTAGGTTTTGATGGCAAAATATAAAAAGATCTAAAAAATGTGTTTTCTTGCAATTTAAATTTTTAACATAATTTTTTGTTTTTGTGAAGATGACACAACATTTTTTTCAGTGTATATATTTTTTCGTACAGAAGAATTCATTGCCGGTAACTCGTTCTCAGATAGTTTTGTTGTATAGAATACGGCAATTGAACAATTTTTATTCGAAAATACTGCATGTAGAACCTTTCACGCCCTTTTAAAAAATTGCTAATATTAATGACTGTGGAAAATGTTTAGTCTTCCATACCGGTAAAACGTGTAAAACTTCATCGGAATATAAAATGGTCGGTCACGATTTTGAAGATTTTCAGACGGATCTTCGTGGAATTCCTCTGGGGCCTTATGTTTAATAATAAAGGTAACTTAATTCATGACTTTTGTAGATATTCCCGTCTTTTGGTTCAAGGTCGCTCATCGTGGAAGTGGAAGGAAGAAAAAGTGGAAGTTGAATTACTGGAAGTGACACATACTGACGAAAATCGCACACCACGGATCTGTGGGGCAAACGATGCATCCAATCAGTTGGAGAAGTTGTTTTGTTATTATTTTTTGTGATTATTATGCATGACGTGGATGCATGTGGACAGGGGTGGATCCAGAAAAAAAATTCGGAGTGCGTCTGAAAATTCGATTTTGAGATGTTCATTGTACAATACGTAATATGTAATACCCTCATTTTCTTAAAATCAGTTTTGGCGGCCTACACTGTGTCGGAATGATTTTGAGTTTATAACGAATTTAAAATAGAAACATATTTAAAATTTCGCAACAAATTAATATTTAAGGGGAGGGATCCGGGCCCCCAGGACCCTCCCCCTGGATCGCCACTGCATGTGGAGGATCTGTGATTGGAACCGTAAAGTACCGAATCCCTGGAATAATGCATTTCTCACGTATTTTTGGAAAAGGGCCATTAAACCAACTTTCAAAATTCCACTTGAGGTAAAATTCCGGACAATATCGCTAAGCACGCATGTTAACGTTTAAATGGAGGATTTTTCAAATGCATTAATTCGAATATTCATTAAGTTTAAAAGAATAAAAAATACAATGTGAACTTACTAAATTGATTACTGAACCGACAGCTGGAATGCATAATTTCAAATACTGCGTTTAAAACAACAACAAAACAAACTTATTGAATCAAGAAATTTTTTTTTTGTTTTGATTGTTCCTGTGATGAGATAAACAACGTATTTTTTTGATTTTACTGTCTTCCGTGTTTAATTCAAGAAATTCTTCAGGGTAATTTCAATAATTGTTTTATTTGTATCAATGTACATTTTCACATTTTTTTCAGAACAGCGTCGTATACTTATTTACACCCTCATGTTATTTGAGATTAAAGTTTATTTTTCTGCGTGTAAATGAATACTAATAATACTAATAGAATTTTCTTGTGCTTTGTTTCAGGTGACGGTGAGTTATTCAATGGTACTTAACCTTCTCTGTCCACTGGTGAATGAACTGAAGTTGGTAAGTAGCTCAAGCAGAGTAACCAATCAAGCCGCGAATACACAAAATTGGAACCAGGGAGCAGTTGGCGTTAGGTGTAATTTGGTGGAAGTCTCCATTTGCCTAAGAAGATGGCAAAGCCACAGATCATAAAACTCAACCATCTTCTACTCGAACTTTGGTGTTTTATTTAGTATATGAATCTCCATATTTTCCATTGACAATTAGACCATTTTGATTCAAAGTCATCTTGGTAAAAAGGTATGAGTGTTTTCGTGTGCACTACTTTCAAACAAGTATTGCTTGATAACCGTCATTCGTACAGCAAAACTGGCACGTCCCCTGTGAGTAGTCGAAGATTTGTGCGTTCCATTCCCCGAGAACATTCCTCATCATTCCTTTGATCAGATGAAAAAGATATGAAACCCAGAGTCCCAGAGATCGCTGGTAAAAACCTGGAATCTCAGCGTCAAAGCCGGAGAGGGGTGAACCATATTTAGAAGTGATGCACTAACCTAGTGAAGACTGCCGGAACTGAGCAGGAATTCCGGCGTGATTTTATTAAAATTCCAGCTTCAACAACACAACCTATTCAAATCAGGTTGGAGTATTAGGTCGAAAATAATAGCAAGAGTAACTTCAGATAAGGAGTTACCATCTACAACAAACCGTGATGCTTCTTATTTTTCGAATCAATCAGCGCTAATTGCATTCCGTTTAATTATAAATAAATAACGATGCCGGTGGCTTCCCAAAAAACTATCAAACAATCGATTGAAGCATGATGCATCTAGAACCGGATTCGTCAGTTGGTCAAATTCTAAATTTAATTTCGAAATAACTGCGTCATACCGGTTGCACTATTTGGGCTAGGAAATCAATGCATTATTTATAATACTGCCATGCACCCGATTCGTTCAAACGACCGACATTGGCGGTAGCAAGAGAACAAAGCGGAAAAATTACGAAATTTTTCACAACCACCTTTCTTCAATCGCCGCATCCGAATTGTTTGGTTGTGACTGGTGGAATTGTAAACCTCTACAGGAAAATCAAAATACAGCTTTCCCGCGTGTCGATTTTCCGTGATGCGGCCAATGCCAACCATGTGTTTGGACTAATTTATTTATGTGATTTTTGATTAGGGTGGTAAATGAATTGAAATATTTTCGGCGTTCATTAAGTCATTTTAAGACGAGTAAATTAACTTCCCAATTTAGCTACAATTTTCAACATCAGAAAAATAAAAAAAATCGATTATAGAGGGTTATTTGCCTCTTTTACGTGTTAGAAAAATCTCTTTGGAAAAATTTCTAACCGTATGTGCGGAATTGAGAATCGAACCCAGGTGAGCACAAGGCTTGGTTTACCAACTTCGCTATTTCCGTACCAAATTTTAAAATGTTTTTTATGAAAATGTAACAGGCTCTTATTTATTTTCCGGTGACATCGCATTGGATAAGATGAAAAACAGTTGGCATGGTGATTAAATCCGTGGCTACTTCAAAGTTAAGATTCAATTCAATTTCTTTAAACCCTTTAAATAAGACATAAAACCAACGTGCTAAAACCTGCTCGTTGTTTGCACACCACCCTAGTGACGAAGCACGGCGTGAATTCGCTTCGGAAGTCAAAAGTCGTTCCCGTTTCGCCAGAAATCAAGCAAATCCATTTCGAATTCGGTTCTGGTTCGGGTTGATTTGCGTAATAATGTGCACCGCACATGTGTCATGTGTGTTGCGTTTGGGCTGCTGCGTCTCGATTCCGGTGCTGTTGGCGCGTCGCGTCATGACGAAATTCTCTCACGTCAATTCGGAAGCCCATCCTCGCCAATGAATGAAATAGTTTCGGAGCTGCTAAGATCGCGTCTCGTCGTAACCGTGAGCGACCAAGTGTGAAACGTTCTGGCACTTTTCAAACAAACGCTGCGAGGAACGAAAGATACGATAAAATATGATTTAATGTACTTTCTAGGTTTTTTGGTGAAATGGCGAAATATTAAACATACCGCTTCCTCGCGATAGTTTTCCATGCAGACACGTGTGAAGTGCGAGCAGAAGGAATCTTGTGATTGGTTTGTATTCGATAACGTGTCTGGAAATTCCGAAGACAAATCATGTTCGTGTCAAGAAGTAGCAATAACGTTAAGAGCGAGGAATCGCTGAGTGAATCATCGCCCTTTTGAGCGAGTGTTGCAAATGGAATTCGGAAGCTATTCCATAAATAGTGAAGGAGTGGCGCCGCACGCTTTCGTACTTATAACAGCGGAACAGTTCTGGGTTGTAATGAAAGGGAAACTTCGATATGTTGTGTCTGGAAAAATCATAACCGCTCTATGATAATAGTACAGTGATAGGGTACAAACTTAACAGAGCACTTATTCAGTCTTTTAAATTGACTCGTTAGTTTGAAAGCTTTTTGTAAAATTAAACTTAGGAGTTACATGTTCAAATAATCTTAAACTTAAATTTACAGATTTTTGTAAAAACTAACGAAAACTATTTTAGGATGAGTACTAGCAATACAGTTTGATGGGTTCGAGTATCAGCCAAATTACCTAGCTATTCTTAGTCACGTCATCCACCAACCCTCTGTTCAAGCAACGATCTAGAAAGTTTTCAATATCAGCAGGATCGTGTTACTAAACCTTGCAGCTGCCGGCTAAGCATCAGCTATGGAGTCAGATAAAATAAAAGTCGAAATTGTGTAAGACATTTTGCTGTTTCATGAATACACGATAAATAATTTTTGACAAAACTGATTAATCATACTGACGGTATTAGCATGAGGGTGACAAAAAGCTCCATAACGTCTATGATTAGTATGTTTGGATACAGCCCAAGCCCAGATTTTGTGCTTTATACAAGTACACGTGGTCGAACTGGTTCTGAACCAAGGAAGTCAATCGCAGTGTCGTCCACCAATTTAATTCCAGCAATACCGGAATGGCCGGGTGTGTGTTTGTTTACTTGGTAAAGTTTTATCGCCGGCCCAGCGCATGTTCAATAATTTGACCACGCTACCGATGTCGAGACTCTGAACAACGAATATTACTTTGAACCCTACTCCTCTATCCCTCGCCAAGCGTCCGACATTTGCCTGATACTCCTGGATTCCATTGAAAATGACTACTGGGAGGAGGGGTTTTTCTGTGCTCATGCACTTTGCTTGATTCCATGTTTGCTAGTCTCATCCCCGCCATATCAGTCCTGCACGGCATGATATTGTACATGCGTTCACTAATTAGATGTCGTGGTCGATTCAGCGACTTTGGTTGGAGGGTGGCTTCCGGTTCACTGGTGCCTCGACGACCCTATGCTGGTGGTTTGTCGCGTTCGGCGCTACTCGGTGTAATCCCCGATGGTTGAGCTTGTCTACCTCGGCAGAGAGTTCCCCGACGAAATAATGTCTCTCGAAACCATTGACGGACGTGTTTTTCTTGCTACGATGCTTCGATCCGTGGAGGCCGAGGTCTGTCCAGCGATTCCGTGTGGAGCGTTGCGCCCGATTCACTGACGCCCCGACAACTCAAGCCGGCGATTCGCTACAGACTACTCCGAATAGTCGGATCTTTCCTACTCCAGCGAAGAGTTCCCCGGCAGTGGAAGATCTTCCGAAACCAATGCTCTCCGGGCGGATGGCGAAGTCAGTCATGCGATTCTGAGTGGAGATGTGTGTGTTCTTTTAGCAAGGTTTAAGAAGCTTCAAAAGCCTGGCCTGTAGCGTATTGGCACTGTGGTGAACTCACGACTCACTTTCGTACCCCACAACAATAATCACTCACTTTCGTGCCTAACAACAATAAACACTCCATATTCTTTGTTCGCCCTTCTTCCCCACGGAACTACATCAACGTATTACTCCATAGAGGGGGACTCTTCGTGCTTTCGTCGCACCTAAGCCATTTAGCTCCTGTTTTCGTGAGTCATTCAGTTCCCAGTCTTATCACGATCTACTCCGATAACCCCCACCGGTGACTCACCCTACTCCGGCTGAGAGTCCCCTGATTTCCCCTGACACCGATTCCTGCTTTCTTGACCCATTTAGCTCCCAACTTTATCGTGATTTACTTCGATATTATCCGGTGGTTAAACTACCCTACTCCGACTGAGAGTTCCCAGGTGGCGGAATTTCTCTCGGTACCGATGTCTGTTTCGTAAGCCAATTAACTCCCAGCCAATAATAATCTACCCTAGTATAAACTCTTCGGTGGTAGATTTATTCCGATACCGATGCTTGTTTTCAGGAGCCATTCTGTACAGCGATGCCGGGTGGAGCATAGCATCCGGTTCACTCGCGCCCCAATGACCCGTTGCTAGCTGTTGGACGCGATCTACTCGATCCAGTCCCCGGCAGCGGATATAGCCTACTAACGAGGTACCCGGTAGGGTTTCGTGGTCAGTCCGGCGATTCCGGTGGAGCTTGGTGTCCGGTTCCCAGGTTGCGGGTTTTTTTCGGCGACGCTGCTTTGTTTGTCCATTCGACACTTTCTTTGTAGCTCGGAGAGTATACTCGTCATTACTCTGTTGATCACATCCCAGATATGCTCATCGTGACACATCTCTTCGACGATATTATTGACTGTCACACCGGGTATATCCATTCGAACTTCTTCGAACCTAGGGCACCACGTGTTCCGGCATCCCTTGCATGTTTGAACCTTCCAAGCAAAGGGGTGACGAAGCATGTCCAAACCGATGCAGGTACTTCTAGAAGCATCTATGCCTGGGCAAAATCTGCGTCAAATGGAACTTCACCTCGCCATGCTTCCTATGCACCCACGCCGTAACATTTGGGATAAATCGCGGGGTCCGCCTTCTTTTCTCCAGGTTGTTTCACTTTTACTGCCACACAGCCAACGAGTCCGCTCTGACCAGTCCCCTTGCGTTTCGTGTATTCCTCCGCTGGTAGCATTCCACATCCTCTACCAGAGTAATGCAGATGAGAATCAACCTGGCAATTATGCCTCCGACGATATCGCTCTCTATGCGCTCGCAACACGAGTAGTCACTAGGCAAAATCTGTTTGTCAACTTCCTTCGATTCCGTTGATATCAGCAGCCCATGCCGATACTCCATACCTCAATATTGAGGATGAGACATCGCCCAGAAGACATTTCGTGCTGTATCTTGCTTCTCCGGTGTTCGGCATGATCCTTGTCAATGCGTTAGTTGTCCTTGTAACCTTCTTATAAACATTATCGACATGGTTGTTGTAATTCAACCGATCGTTGACCATCACACTCAGGTGCTTCAGCGCGCATCGATGGGAATGAGTGTCTGCCAACGTCGATCACGACACGCTGGGTTTTGTTCGGATGCTCGAGGGTCTCGCTGGGTATCGACAGGACAACGTCATCTGCAAAGCCAACGATCTCGACTCCTCTGGTTAGTTCTAGCATTAACACTCCGTTGAACCAGGGCTGTAGAGAGAAATTACGGGCCCGGGGGATCTAGCATAAGGACCCCTCCATCATTGTAGATTTTTCGAACACAGAAACTGTTAATCTCCAAATCTGAAAAATAAATATCAGCTATGTATTTCATGATGAACTATAGGAGAATAATGCTGTTAATTTCTTTTATTATTTTAAAGGGTGGTGGTCAATTTTTTTTTGTTTATTTTCTGTCGGTCTCTGTCCGCACTGTGTTCCTGTGACTGACACCAGAGAGGTGACTCCAAAACCAGATATCGGTTCATCTAAACCGGGACCAACGACTCTACTTCCCTTGTGAAAAAAGAGGTGACACAGAGTTTTCACCTCAGAACATCCTAACGACTTCGGTTGGGATAGAAGCCAGATCCACTGGACTGAGCAGCGGTCATGCATACCACTTAACCACCAGCGTCGTCTATAATCAAAGTTTTGTCAAACAACAATTATTTAGTTCAAATAGCATAAAATACAGAAAATATTCAGCTATGCTTTCGGTTGTGCGTCATTTAATTACTGCCATCAAATTCTGTACAACCACCTTTGTTCGCCACATACAGTTTACTTTAACAGTTTTAAGTCTTCTTCAGGTTCCGCTTGACGATGGACCAATATTCCTCGATGGGGCCGAGTTCTGGTGTGTTGGGAGAGTTCTTGTCCTTGGGTGCCACCAGATCCTTATAGGCGTTATACCACTACATGTCCTTTTTTCATAATGGCAGTATTTAAAATTCGGACAAAATAGCGTGGAATAATCGTGTTGCTTCATGAAAGACGTTATTTTCATGCACTTTTTCACATAAATTTCCTTGTTGACGGGCTCGGTCGCAATGAAAATGTCACATCAAACCACAGGTACAGAAAGATTCAGATATTTCTGTGTGATCTTCGACAGCTTCATATGCTTGAAAATATTGGTAACTGTTCCTCCCGGTTGCCTTTACGCTGGTGGTAGTTGATTTGGTCACTTTTAACGGTTTCACGTCACTACGCGAGCAAAATTTCCCTGTGTTTCTTCTCTTGCTTGAACGACACTGTCCAAGAGCAAATGTCAAATAAAAAAGCCTTCACGAAGGCAAATGAGGTTTTTTTTTTGAATTTGTTGAATTTCATGCAAAGAAATGCGTCAAGTTTAAGCCGACCAAATTTTTATCGTAAATCCTTTTAAATATCTTTACGAAATTTGGAGTGGCTTTGAAAGTAGCCGATTTATCAATATTTTCATATTTAATCCAGAAGTCGGTATTACATGGATTTTTTGAACATTTGTCTGGTTCCACCTAGAATTCGTTAAAAATCAACACATTCGGCCAAGTCGGTGCGCTACAACATTGCCAGTCTCTGAAAATTTAACTTCTCATTTGTTCGGTAGCGTTGCTGATTTTTTTTTTGTTTCAAAGAAAACTGATTCAGGTGATTATCGCGAGTTTTTTATTTATATGTTTGGTGCAATATTATTGAAGAACTCATAATTAAAACTTTGCAGAAATTGCGAAAATAGTAGCAAAATGAAAATGTTATAAATTTTAATAAAAACAAAAACATTCAATGGAAATAGAATTTAAAGAGAGAAAAATTACAAAAGGAACAAACGAGGAAAAACTAATAAATAGATACAATGAAACAAAAGAAAGAAGCTACAAAATGACATTAAAAAAATGGCAAGCGATTAAAAATATGCAAATAGTTAAATCCTGCCAATATCAAATAAAGAAAAAGATCCAAAACGGAGAAACCACAGAAAAAGGACAAAATTAAGACAATGTAAAAATTTAAAAAATCTTGCATATGTGAAAACAATTTGAATGAATACCAACATAAAACCGGATGCATAATAAAAACAATCAAATTAAACGAAGGAAATAAGAAAGAAAATTGGAAAAGCATTGCAGAAATAGAAAAATTTTGCAAAATGGGTAAAATAGTGAAAAACCGGGAAATAACGAAATTAAAACTAAAACATCATGGACATGGAAAACATTAAAAATTAAAAAGGAAGAAAAATGAATACAGCAAAAATATAGAAACAAGACTACAATAACAAATATAGAAATGAACGAAATGGATCCACTGAGATAGTCGTAAAAATAACAATTATACAAAATGTTTGAAATATAAAAATTAGTAGCACATTTAAAAATTGAAAGCATAAGAACAGCGAAATAAGAAAATGTTAAAAATGTTTCAAAACAGAAGAAATGATAAAGTACAAGAATGTAATGAAAAAAAAAATAACTATGAAAAATAAAAAAATTGAAACGAAAAAATAGGAAAAAAACAAATGAGAGAAATTTATAATGAAAAATATGGAAAAAAGGAGGATACAGAAATACTACAATAAGTTTACTGGAAGATATGAAAAAATGCAAAGAAATAATAGAAAATAAAAGTTGAGTTAAATAAAGAAACGAATAAAACGATAGATAAAAAGCGAAAATGAAAAAAAAAACATGAAAGGATGAATCGAATTGAAAAATTGAGACAAATGCAAAAAATGAGACAAATTTTAAGAAAGACACAAACATTATAAAAATAGAAAAAGAAAAATATGAGGTAAAATATATAAAAAAGTAAAATAAGATTGAATGAAGAAAATAGAAAGAATACAAAACATGGATGAAATGGAAAAAGAAACAAAAAAGCAAATATGAAACAAAAGAAAAAATGCAAAAATTCATTTAAGCTGAGAAAGCTTGTTAAAAATGGCAAAAACTTTCGGGTTCTCGTATTTAAACAAAAATACGAAAAATTACTGTGGATCGATTTCTTCGTGGATTTTCATGTTCTTTTTTGATTTGTGGAGTTATTCAGAATTAGTTTCACAAATCGTATTTGACCAGTCGAGCTTTCTAAAAGAAGGTTGCTGAGTTTTTTCTTATTTCTAATACATTATTTTGTGATTCATTTAGCAGCCACGACGGATTGAAATAAGTAGAAATAGAAGTCACATGTCGTCTTCAAAAAATAAAAGAATCGCGATTGTACTAATCATTAACAAAACACTGTTTTCTTGAAACCCATACACAGATTCAAAGTTTCGAATTAATTAGTAAAATACCAAGTTTCAAAGTTTTCCTTTGATAAGTTTCATGCAGTATATACTTTATAATGTAATAATGTACGATTAACTTTATAATAGAAATTGGAGGAAATTAAATCATACCAACATTGAAACTCTAATTGAATTTTCAAATAAAATGTTATTGAAATAATATTTGACAAAATAACTCCTTCTGTTCAAAGTCCGGGCCCCCTACAAGACTCCGGGCCCGGGGGGAAGCCCCACGTTCCCCTTCCCCTCTCGGCGGCCCTGCGTTGAACATTATATTCCAGAGCGATGGGCCAAGTATGGAGCCCTGAGGTACTCCCGGCGTGACCCTAATCGACCTCTGCCCCATGCTCGTTTCGTAGACCAGTACTTGGTTCTGAATGAAACTTTTTTGAATCTTGCATAGATAGTCCGGAATCCGCATTCTGTGGATAGTTGGAAGATCCAGAAGTAGGTGTTTCCGCCAAAATCAAGAAAACTACCAGCAGATCTATCGTATCGGCCTATATGCTTGCTGGATACTCTTGGTGAATTTCTGGAAAGGGTTATCCTCAACAGGCTGACGCTGAAAGTAAGAACAAACAATTGCCGAAGCAGTTCGGGTTCCGGAAAGGTATAAGTTACTTCCAGAACCGAGTACTACTCTACGAAACGAACATTGGGCAGAGGTCGGTTAGGGTCACGGTGGGATACTCGGCCCAACGCTCTGGAATATAATGTACAACGGAGTGCTAACACTGGAGCTGCCCAGGGGAGTTGAGATCGTCGGCTTTGCAGATGATGTTGTCCTGACGATAACAGGCGAGACGCTTGAGGAGGTGGAGATGTTGACGGCAGAGACAATAGGCATCGTGGAAACCTGGATGGCTAACGTCAATTCGCAACTGGCTCACCACAAGACCGAGGTAGTACTGTTCAGCAACCGTAAAAAAATCCAGCATGTTGGGATCAGCGTCGGGGGACAACCCATCCCATCGATACGTACGCTGAAGCACCTGAGTGTGATGTTCGACAATCGGTTAAATTGCAACAGCCATGTCGACTATGTATGTGAGATAGCTGCGAGAAAAACTAACGCATTGACAAGGATCATGCCGAATCACGGAGGAGCAAGAGACAGCACTAAAGGTCTCCTGGTGGGTGTTTCATCCCCAATACTGAGGTATAGCGTACCGGCCTGGACTGCTACACTGAACTCAAAGCGGAACCGAACGAAGTTGACAAGCACGTTTCGCCTAATAGCTGTTCGTGTCGCAAGTGCATACAGAACGATATCGTTGGAAGCGGTATGTGTAATTGCCGGGATGATTCCCATCTGCATCACTCTGGTAGGGGACGTGGAATGCTACCAGCGAAGAAATGCACGTAATGCAAAGAGACTGGTCTCAGCGAAATCGGTGGCTATGTGGCAGCAAGAGTGGGACAACGCGGAGAAAGGAAGGTGGACTCACCGACTCATCCCAAATATGTCTGCTTGGGTACACAGGAAGCATGGAGAGGTAAACTTTCATTTGACGCAGTTTTTGTCCGGGCATGGACGCTTCTGGAACTACCTACATCGCTAGATGGATCTCAGCACCTACTGGCTGGCCCTTTGAATAGGCTAAGTCCACCACCTGGAACCTGGAACTAGACCGAGTAAACGAAACGGGGAGCTAAATGGCTTACAGAAACGTACATCGGTATCGAGAGCAATCTACCACCGGGGAATTCACGGTAGGGTAGATTCGCCGCCGTGGACTACCCGACAGAATCGTGACGAAATTAGTTGACGAAACAAACATCGATAACGAATGAAATTGTCGGGGAACTCTCAGTAGGAGTAGGATAATATCCGAGTTGATCTCGATAAAGCTGGAAGCTAAATGGCTCAAGGAATCGGGTATCGGTGTCGGGGGTAATTCCTACGTCGGGGAACTACCGGTCGCAGTAAGGTGAGTCCACCACTATCCAAGTACATCGTGATAAGGCCGGGAGCTGAATGACTCACGGAAACATGAGCTGAATGGCTCAAGAAATCAGCACCTAAACGGGTCACGGGAACGAGAGCTAAACGGCGACGTAGCAGATGGCGACAAGAAGTAAGAGAAGAATCGAGAGTTAAATCAAAGCCATTCCATGAACCAAGTAAGAGAAGTCTGGGATAGAGCAGAGCAGGAGAAAGCGGTGTGACGAAAGCACTACGATCCCTCCACGAAGATATACCTTGACATATTTCCGTGGGGAAGAAGGGCGTGAAAAGTAAGGATTGTTTTAAGTGGTTAGTTTATGCGGTCACATGTGGAACTAAAATTTTCCAACCAAAGCAAAACTCGTATTATGTACTACAATTCTTCTGAACATACTATTAAGCTAAATCTAACCATTATTTCACAAAAATGTATAGTTCGTAGGAATCGAGTACTGATACACAACCATGCACTTCTAAGCCCCATGAAAAACTGACTCAAACATAACTTCACTAACAGTTTAATAACTTCTTTTAACAAAGTAGGATTGACTAGAAGTCTTCGGCAAAGTTGTAGACAATAAAATTATCTATCTTATTTTCATTTATAGCGATAATAGGATGCATACAGTGCCACCTAGTGGCGAAAATGCGAGCTAATAGGTTTTCTCCATGTAAATTGTCGAAAAATCCCATACAAACTTCAGGTACGTTGGTCCGGTAGACTTGACCGATTTGCTTCAAATTTGGTGCAAGCACTCCTGGTGGAACTAGGAATCAACTAAGGTGTGGGCCGAATGAGTTTTCAAAAATTCATTATTTTTCTGGGCAGGCTAATGCACACGCATAAGGTTGCCACTCCTCCGGGTTTGACCCGGATACTTCGGTTTTTTTGAGGACGGTCTCCGGACCTCCGTATTTTACATCAATTTCTCCGGGCATGGTGAAACAGCAAATAATTTAAATTGTTTTAGTACTTTTTTTCAGTGTACGTAGTTCTATTATCACCTCTAGGGTTAAGAGTTATTTGCTCGACTAACCTTTTGTTTCAAGGTGCCAAGATGCCAAAAACTATTTCGGAATTCGTATGAAAAAGAAAATCACAAATATCCCGCCGTTGGCTAAAATTTATTATTTTACATCCCACCAAGCTGCTTAAAATGGTTTAAAAAAGTTAAATTTCTTTAAAAAAATCACCTCACTGTTGATGATGCTTATATGCAGCTGCTGCTTGATAAGATGGCGGTTGGTCTAACTCAAGCGGCAGGGTCAACATCTAACGATTTTTTCTCGTGTTAATGATTTCTGCTCCTTTAGCGTCCTTAGATATGGGCTGCGGAGGTGAGCTTTGCTCCTTTGCAGGGTTTTCCTTAGCAAATGTGGGGAAAAATGGACTCTTCGCTCCCTACAAAGAATCCTGGACGATACCGCAGTGTGATTCCCAGGCAGTGCTGATATCCTGCTTCTCTACTCTTTCTGTTAGCTGTGTTGGAGGACAATACTCGTTCGGTCTATCCTCCACAGCGAGAGTGGATGGTGGTTTTGTACTCTTTGCGATTAGCCGAAGAAGTGAAATTCTATACCAAACTAAACCTACAAAACCTTTACAAATGTGAAAAATTTATAGTGTTCTGTAATCGGCTCTAAATAGCGGTACGCATTCTACTTTGCAAATGTGAGTTTATTTTGGTAATATTCCAATTAACCAGAGCTGAATTGATACCCTGACTAGTTTCAGAAGTAATGAATGAGGACATACTTATCACTTTTAACTCATTGGGTAATAAAAAGCGATAAATGTCGAGCAAACGCTTTGATTCACATTTCTGTTTGATTCGAATACTCATATGATCCTTGGAGTTTACTACCAGGTCATTAAAAATCTCCGGGTCAAAGTCTTGGCAGAGGTGGTAATCCCACACACGCACAGACATTTTTTGATCTCGACGAACTGAGCTGAATGGTATACGACATTCGGCCCTCCAGGTCTCGGTTAGAAAGTCGGTTTCTGGAGCATAACCTTTCTATATGAGGATGGCAAAACAGAAAGTGTGAGCGAGTGAGTGGCATTCCCAACGACCAAGTTCGCCGTGCAATAAAGAAAAAATTGAACTTTTTCGATTTTGTAAAGTGTAAAGCAGGCCCCGTTAAGCATTGATTCCGTTGTTTGTTAATTGTGACAACCAGTAGTTTTATTTGACATTCTTCTGAATTTTTTCTCTATAATAACATGGTCACATTAAACTGCTCAAAATTTTCTAGTGTGTCCACACAACAAAAAAGTTGTTATAAGTTGCAGAGATATATTTATTTTATAAAAAATCTTAGGCTAAACTGCGACGACGCTTGTTTTCTAAATTTTTTTCCGAAAAAAGCTGTCAAAAACAACCACTCAAATATTGTAATTTTATTAATGATTAGCTCTCCGTGTGGTGATTTCCGTCCTAACAATTAGTCAGAACAAGAGGAACCCAACCGCAGCATACAGCTCAGCAATGCCAAATGAACGCAAAAAGTGCTGCACATAAATATGCGCGGAATTTGCTTTTATGCAGTTACTGCATTTCACGCTTTATAAACATGCTCTCCGTAAATATTTGTTCGCTTCCAGCTACCAGCAGGACAACTGACACCGACTGTCTCACATGCATTTGGCACTTTTGCTCTCTCGAGATGTCGCCGCGGTGATTTTGTGCAAGATATCTTTCAATTAGCGAAAACAATCATTGGCAAAGGGGAGGCGAGTCATAAATTAATCAATCTGTCGTGCCAAGCGTTTTGTTTTCTTGCTCCGGTTTTTTTCTCTACAGCAGATTCCTTCTGCTAACAAGCATTGGAATGGAATTGTATGTCTTTACCTCGGTTGGAGCGTGATTTGATAAATCTTTGTCGCAGAGCTGAATTTAATTAGAAGCGGAAAATTGTCAATCGATTCCAGTGTGTGTGTGTGTGTGTGTGTGTGTGTTTCCAGTTCAGCTGAATTATTGTTGGTGTCTAAATAAATTGTGCATGTTTACCAGTAGTCTCTGACTGTGGATTTATGTGAACAAATACTCAACAGAAATGTAGAAAAAATAACGACACCGTGTTTCGGTAACCACAACAGATGTGCCAAAAGTACATACATATAATATAGCTTGAACCCCGAAGGACGTAGTCAAGTACAGCCGAAAGAACTAGTTAGTAGTAAATTCCCCGTAGTAACAAATTGCTGCTCCCTTGAACGTTATTTTTGGATCGAGCAGCAAAGGAAGTTTCATTTTATAAAGCAATTCTATTCATTCCCCACTTTTACAGTTGCATAGCTTTCAATGTCGCCGTCCTTCGGTGGAAATGGTATCGAATTTCAGGTTGACCTAAAATGTCGACAGACATAACAGAACCCCGTGCTGGAAAATGCGGTTTCTGCATAGAGGATTATGTGTAAAATAAACAGATCACTATCGACAGTAGTCCGATTCGGATTTTGTGAGTGCCAAATTGCTATATACTTTACAATTTTGAATATTTGAACAAGAATTGCATTTACAGTTTTGAATATTTGAACAAGAAGTGCACATTTTTTCCAGGCAAATGCCGGAATGGTTAAAGCCTAAAATAAACAAAAAAACAAACAAGATGCCCAATTTTAAATCAATTATTCAACCAATTGATATATCGAAACGTATTTTTTAACTAACAGGACACTTCGAGCATTGTATTGTGAACTGAATGTTTAAACTCAAGTTTAAAAGATGGAAATTGGCAGACAGCACAGCTTAGTACTTGTAATGTATAATAATACACTTGTAATTGATAGAATATTTTTATCAGATCGTTGCAGTGAAAACGCCATTTTGGTTCTGGCACATTCATCGACTATGAGGCTGACCTCAATAACTGTCGATACGAGGTATTAGTTTCGAACAATCGCCGATAAGACGTGGTCAGGAAAAAGAAACCAACTTAACCTCAAACCACTCCTTAATCGTTTTTATTTTCCGCTCGCTTGCTGACTGACTCATAAATCTTTGTCACACACACCCAACCCACCCAACCACATCGCATCGACCACGCGTCAAGTAGTAGAGGAAAAACCTGGAATATGTTGTCCTGATCGACAACGGTCCCTTCGTCCTCATTTGCTCTATTTTTCTTTTGCAACCTACCCTCCGCACGGACCGTAAACATCAAAGATGGAAGTGTATTGATTCCGGTGCTAACGAGCACAGTGCAAAGTTGTGCTTTCTTATCGGTACACTTTTATCGGTTGGTGATGGCTTTTGGAAGGGGAAAACTATCGATAATTCCAGCACTATCAGAAGACCTGTCGTGGAATGACAGAAAAATAGAACTGAAAAGTGCCCGACAGCTTAAGATTTAAGCCTAGCACTCATGAGCAGTGGTAAAAAAATGGCGATCTTGTTATGCAAAACGTTTAATATTTCAAAAAAAACGAAGAAAGTAAACAAAGAGTGGTGCACAATTGAGGTTCCTTTAACTCTTGTAAAGGCAAACTAAAATCCTAACGCCAAAAAGTAAGCTGGGCCTCTAAGGCCCGGTAAAATTATATGTCCTGTTACAATAAACGCATAAAAAATGTAAAGTAAATTGAACAATTTAATTTAGAAATACAAGCTTTTCTAGTGCTTGAATGATTTCTCAATTTGAATTTATCGAATAATGTAGAATAAATTGTAAAAAACGTTTTTAATCCACCTAACAGTGTGATGAGACATTTCTTATAACTCTTATCACTCTCTTCGGATATTATATCGTTTGAGAACATTTAGAACTTGATGCTTCGCGATGTTTTTGATAACACATACTACATGGGATAGTGGCAGGACTCAGAGAATCACTCAAATCAGCATAGGACAACATCAGTGCTAGAAATCTCAAACCAAATCAATGGGAAGGCGAAAAAATGGCCCATAAAATAGACATACAAATGAATTATTGCTAATGCTCTGTTAATAAAATATCTAAATTCCTTAATTAATGCATTGTGGTGGGAAAACTGATTTTTCTAAAGGGGTTATGTATATTGGACTGAGCCAAAAAAAATCGATTTGTTTTAATCGATTTAAAGTTTATACTTTACTCAAATTTCCAACGCGACTGAGAATTAAGAAATCAACGCTTTTTCTTGAAAAAACCCACCATTCAAAGAAAATCAACAGTGCATATTTTTAGACTTGGTTTTATTTCCTATTTAAGATCTATTGTGTTTTTTACATCCTAGATTGCATGATTCAGTGATCGAAACCCAAAACTTCATGAAGTATTTGAAATTATTAAATTAAAATTTGTGTTCGCTATTGAAATTGACAAAATGATTGTATATATAGTATATAGTCCCTTTGGCGATTGTTTACTTTTTCGGTCCCACCTATCAGCATTGAAGTATCACCCTTACGTTTTTTTACAATACCAATTTTACAATTGGTGGGGGTTGGTGAAAATCGATCTTAATGTCTAAACGGCATAATTCCGAAACCGTAATTTTTGAAGTTTTAAAATTATGCAGAATTAATTTTTCAGAAAATAGTAACAGAGCAAAAAAGTACCAAAGTCCAAAAAAATCAATTTTTGTCAAACGTAATTTTTTCGAGTTTACATCAAATCTCAATGTTTCATGCATTATAATGTCATTTGGCATCAAAAATACAAATTTGATTTTGAAAATTTTTCATTTCAGTTTATATTGGAATTTGCTGTGTGATTGCACTCTTCAACTTGTAACTCCGGAACCGGAAGTCCAATCAATAAATCAATTACAGCCGATGGGAAGATTGTACCTTTCATTTGAGACTAACTTTGTGCAAATCGATCCAGCCATCTCTGATTAACAGAGGTCATATTTTTTTTCCACATACACCCATACTCACACATACATACAGACATGCATACACACACAGACATTTTCCGATCTCGACGAACTGAGTCGATTAGCATATGACACTCGGCCCTCCCGGTCGGGATTGAATCGACGAATTTTAGAGTGAATGAGAAAGGCAAATGTTGAAATTTATGCATTTTTTGGTGAGCAGTTCTGTGTTTCATAGACATTAAATCAATTTTAACTTCGCTTCCTATTAAATAAAGACCCTTATTACAGTACATCTCTACAAAAACGAGATCAATTTGAAAATAAATCTGAGGATTATGATTGATTACAGAACTCTGGAATTTTCTATTGGAATGTTTTCAGGCAGGAATTTGATATTGATGCTATTAGACAACTGTGAAATCAAGACCAAGAGATCAGTTACATATCAGGACCCCATTCCGACAATTTATCAAAAGTCCTCATGATGTTTACAACAACAGGTTATCAATCTACGGATCAGATAATTGTTATTGTAATATTGAATTAAATCAGTCTGCATCAATAAATTTTCAACTTCAATCCAATATTTTTTTGGATGTGGGGGGGGTTGTATGGTGTTAAACCCCAAAACATTCTCTTGGCTACGCCGTTGCTTGGAGTTATTTATTTCGCTTTTCATTTTCCGATATGTTTCAGATCGATCCGATGGTTATAAGTTGGAAAAATTGCAGTCAGAAGGTTCGCACAAATGAACATTTTTGTACTGATAAGCTATCAAGTTCCTTCCAGACAACTTGGAAGTATTCGGTGATTATTTCTAGCGGTTGTAGATAGTAAAATGAAATACAAAATTCGTTTTATTGAAATAATGTTTGGCTTATTTCAATGGATTATTACTATATTGAACAATAAATAGGCGACAAAGAGTAATCAACAAAACAACAAGCCATAACTTTTAAAGTATTCAAAATAGATATTTGAAGTCTTCAGTAAAGTTATTCGCAAAAGTAAGAGCTACAAACTTGCTGAAGGCATCATTTCGATATAATCACTTCCAAGAAAATTTGTGAAAATATCTCACTCATAGGGGGATTAATCAGCAAAAGCACAATACCAAAAGAAAGGCCATATTGCCTCCATTAAATTCTCCGAAGATACTATTGACCTAAAATAAGCCGTTTTGGCGTTAATAATAGATTACATGTTTTTGGTCATATTTCTGGCTATGGGAAATGATAAAAATCTTTCGTCCGCATTTATTGTTAAATATCTCTTTTGATAATAGTCCGATTTCAACAATCTATAGCTTGTTCGAAAGGTATTCGTTAAAGCTGTCTAAAACATAGAAATTGTTAATCTATACTGTCAATTTCGGCAGATAATTCAAAAAAACTGCAAAAAATGCCATTTTTGCGCATTCAAACATTCATATCTTGGAAACTAAACATCAGAATCAAAAACAAATTAATAGCGTTCATACTGTTTTTTAGTTCTTTCATTTAAAATTGGTTTGGATAAGATCGGTTCAGCCTATGCTGAGAAACACGAATGAGAATTTGTCCGTTACATACACACACACAGACACACACACACACACACACACACACACACACACACACACAGACATTGTCCCAAATCGTCGAGCTGAGTCGATTGGTATATAAGACTCGGCCTTCCGGGCCTCGGAAAAAATCTTGAAAGTTTGAGCGAATTCTATACATTTCTTTTATAAGAAATGTAAAACAACATTTAAAAAAAATAATAGAGTGTAGAATTGTTTCAGAATATTTTAAAGGATTCAAAATTAAAGTTCTCGCTTATAGTAACATACTATACTTAGGCCCGCAGCGTGAGGTTGGCCCCCGCCTCAGGGGGCACTGAAATCATGATATGCTGAATGGCAAAGTAAATATTAAAGGGGCGCAAAACTGAGACTCCGCCGAGGACGTTAGTCGACTACGCTACGGCTATGTATACTATATAGTAATAAAATCAATTTCCCATAAAATTATGAATCTCTGACGAATATTCACCCTAGGGATTGGTTACAGGAAATATTAGGTGTAGTCAAAAGCTGAAATATATTAACATCAAGCCGTTCTCTTGCAATCCGACGCGCCAACTGAATAAACACGTTGACTTTTTATGTTCATATTTTCCAAATGAATATATAAAAAATTCTGTTTTAATCCACCTAGTGGTGCAATTGCGCCTTTCTCATTTATCCAAACTATGATTCATTAGCTGGTTTTGTTCAATAGAATTGTGGAAAAGTCTATTACATTCTTATTTCACTTAGCACGTATCCCACGACTACCACGAAAGTAGACGCAGACTCACTTTAAACAAAAAAGTATAGGAAAAACCGGGGCTAGTATGCGGTGTTTTCAGTTTCCATTTTTACCGCTTTGATGTAGATAGATCTTGAAAAATAGAACATGCGGCTGTAGCCAACAACCTTGAATTTTATCACAGTGCTTGTTGCATTGTCTTTGTTTTTATAGACAACAATGTGTGACGCGGAAAACCCGCCAAGTTACTCCGGCCCTAGCGGTATGTATGAATACGCCAGAAAATGGAGATTCAATTATATCAAAGGTTCATGCTGAATGTCTTTTCAATAAAATTGTATATTAACCGACAATTGTAAATATATTTCAATCTCAATACCCTGGCATTTTTCTTTGACGCGTATTCCATATTCAAAAGCATATTTTCGAAATTCTTCAAGCGATTGGCCGAAGTAAATATCCCTTGCATTGACAAGATACACAAAGTTTTACTTTGGAGTGAATTCCAAAAATAAAAATATTTGATAAATATTTGTACTGTACATAGTAGCGCCAGTTTACCCCGCGTGCGTCACCGCCAACTTACTTCAACCGCATATTTTACAAAGAACTATTTAAAAAATAACTTTAATTCATGGATTTAATATCTATACGGATATGAAAGCTCTTTTTACGCACCATCGAAAAATAAAATCAATTGGGAAGTAGATTTAAAATCACCCTGAATAACACAAAGTGTTTACAATTTAAAACATTTACTTGGTATGCTCGAAATATCGCCCACAACTTTTACAAAACAAAATGTTTAAAAGAAACACATTGGATAATTGGTTTCACATAACCTGAGCTACACAATGAGAGGCAGCGCTATATGTCTAACAGAAACGAAGACAAAGGGATTCCGCCAATTTACCCCAACCATCAACTAGCCACGGGCTAATATTTAATTAACTTAATCAGCATGAGTTCAATGTTATCTTCATGTATATTTTGAAATGTTGGTGGAATGGATTTGGAAGTGGAGCGGGTGGGGGTTTAGTAGGAGGATGCGTCAAGAATCATTCATCTTATTTCGGTATACGGGGTGGATGAAGGAAATGCGAATGTGAGGGTGGTCCACAGGGAGAGGAGTGATGAAGGAGCGAGGTGTGAGGGCAAGGGTGGGGGGTGTGCTGAGTGGCGACACTATACTCAACCGCAAATGTTGCCTTTTAGGGGAAGATGGGGTAAAATGCACCCCCAGGGCAAAATGCACCCCTTGATTATATCGAAAACAGCTGAAAATTTCTAGAAAACGGTAACACCAGTCGGAAGTCCGTCATAGTAAACATATACTGTCAAAGTTTGATAACCGTACATCAATAGCAGCTCGAGAAATAAACAAAAAACAATAACGTGCTCTTCTCATGTAATTATTGTTGCTCGTGCAACAAGGATTTTCCGCTCTTATAAATACTGTTTTACTATTATATTAGAGGATTCCTGTTCTATTTATACCGTTGTTCATTATTTTGTCGCACTATATATGAAAAATCTACTACATAATTCACTTTTTACTAAATTTATATCTCTGCTCCATCGGGGGCAAAATGCCCTCTTTTCTGAATTTGCTGGTTTTAAATGGAAAACAGAAAAATCGTTCTGAAAACCTACCAATTGCATAACCTAAGGCTATTTAATGGCACACTTTTGTGAAATCTCGTTAGAAAACAAAACTACTTGCTTGTTCGCCGAGCATTATGCCCCGTTGTTGCGGTGCATTCTACCCCGTTGTTGTAGTGCATTATGCCCCGTTGTTGTGGTGCAATTTTGCCCCCGCACAGGTGCGTTTTGCTCCGCTTATTTTTCAAAAGGTGATTTTTAATGATTTTGAAAAATTGAATTATTTTCATGTTTTTGAATATTTTGCAAAGCGTTATGATTTTGATTACGGAGGAAAATGTTGGCTACACGACATCATTAATCAAATTTTCCCAATTGATGTTCTATAGCTTAGTTATGATCATATTTCCTTAGAGGGTGTGTTTTACCCCATCTTCCCCTATTTGAAACTTGGTTTGAAAACATCTGTTCAGGCATCACCGAAGAACCGATGTGACTTAAATTGTGGAATATGCCCGGAATCCGGGACTTCCGGAATCGTCGATAGTAGACAATATATCCAAAGAATGTTTGATTGGCAATCAGTGATCTAGACGTGCGAATCGAAGTCATTTGGTGGCCATTTCAATAGTTTTTAGCCTCTGCGGTGTTACGATTGTACCGATTTATATAGGAAATTCCAGTGTAACCTTACTAATCAACCTGTAACTCCGGAACCAAGAGTCAGAACCGAATGAAATTCAGCAGCACTCAATGGCATTACTGTATTTGAAATCAAGTTTGTAAAAATTGGCAGAGAATTCGCTGGGTAATAGGTGTGATATTTGCTTAGGAACTTGGCGAGTTCCCCGGGGGCGTCATGAACCGTCATAGGTGGCAAATGTGGTCAATGCTGCTTTGATTGATCATTAGTGATCCAGACCCGCAAACTAGAGTAATGTTACATCAATTTTAATATGTTTTACATCATTTGAACATCATGGTGGTACCAGTTTATATTGGAATTTGCTGTGTGACCGCACTCTTCAACCCGTAACTCCGGAACCGGAAGTCGGATCAACTTAAAATTCAAAAGCAGCTTATGGGAGCGTTATACCTTTCAGATGAAACTGAGTTTGCGAAAATCGGTTCAGCCATCTCTGAGAAAATTGTATGAGTTTAAATGACACACACATACACACATATACACATACACACATATACACACATACATACACACAGACATCTGCCGATCTCGACGAATTGAATCGAATGGTATATGACACTCGACCCTCCGAGCCTCGGTTGAAAAGTCGATTTTTTAAGTGATTGCATAGCCTTTCTCTATATGAGAAAGGCAAAAAATCTCGGAAATAAAAAAGTTCATTTTAAAAACTTGCCACTAAAATAAACTAGAACGTTCAAAGTTATGTAATTTTCTAGCGTCGGAAACTTTGCTAAGTGATATAAATTCATTGTGTGAATAAAAAGTCGAAAAATAAATTTTAGGGTGCACTCAGGTCTTTTTTACGTGGATTTTTTAAATAGCGCGGTTTTTACGCGCTCGTATTCCCCTGAGTGTACCTCTGCCAACACATAGATATATATCGCCCGCATAAATATATAGCTAAATAAAATCTTCAGCAAAGTTACTTGAAATCAACCGTTATACAAAGTTGAAGAAGAATTGTATCAAGTTATAGTTTGGTGATTAATCCCCCTAAAGCTGAAAAGTAAATTTTTGTTTGGTCATTTATGAAAATAATAAAAAAAGTGTGTTCATTCAAGTTGTAGGGAATATAATAAGAAATAACTTTGCTGAAGAGACATTTGTGGAGTTTTCTGTGATCACTTTTTCCAAAATAACTTTTCTGGTTGATTTTTTAGAATTTCAAAATGTTCTAAGAATTTGTTCGGCATAAGAAAATACACAATTTTTGTTATGTGAGTTTATTTTTATCTTTTACATCTGTGGAGTTATCGAAAGTTTTAGTGCCAAAAAGCAACATTTTTGTATGAAATAACACTGCAATCCGCAGACAAAGCCATAGTCATTCGAATCTATGAAGCACGCCCTTAACCCATTCATGCCCATGTTGTTTGTGGACAACAACGTTTAACAGCTATAGCTTTTGATTGAGGCAAGATTTGGTCACAAGAACAAGTAAGGTTAATGAATGTGGCTATTGCCTTTCATTTGAGTAATAATAGTTCCAAGGATCAGCTCTTGAACTGAAGCTATTGCAATTAGTCTGATTGGATTCTGATGCAGCAGTGCTACCAAGAACGTTTACGTTGACGACGGAAAATGAATTTTTCATGCATCTTCATTATGTTGTAATATTATTGAAAACTGATAAAACTAATCAATTTAGACTGTCTTTGGCTACATTTTCCACGCAATTGGACTATTGTAAATATTCTTGGAGAATTGTATTGAGCATTGGAAGGTAAAAATTGAGCAGCTTCTAGCACTGCGAGGGAAACACATATCGTTATGAAAAATTGGCTTTTCGTGTTTCTTGACCCCACCGTTTTCAAGAAAAAATAGTTTTGAAATCCTGCATGCACGAGCATGCTGTCTCTTGCATGCAAAAACATATATTCAAGAAACGACTATAACACCCCATTTACAAGGCCATTCAAATATTGCATCACACATTTAAGGGTAAAAGGAGGAAGTATGAAGCATGTTGTTACATGAGGGAGAGGTAAGGGGGGATGGGTTAACATAGCTTACCAACTACAAAAAGGAATCAACCATTGGGAGTATATCAATATTATGTTTTCAATTTATAAAATCTTTTAGTTTGGATTGAAATTACATAAAATGTCTTCAACTCCACTTGTGTCGCTTTCAGTGACTGTGTTGTTACCTGGCCCGTCCAAAAAATTTTTCGCATCTTCCGATAACGGAGTATTGTTCTTCGGTGGAAATCTTCTGATTTAAGAAATCAGATGATCAGATTCTCTAACAATCGGCGTACTAGATCTGTGTTGATTTTTACCCTGAAGGACTTTTGAGTATGATCCTCTCTGTAATTTCGTGAGCCTTCGTTCATGAATTCCGGGGTTTTTTTTCTGACAATTGACCAAAAGGAATTAGGAAAGACGAAATCATTTTGGCCCCATGAATTACGATTTTATGTAGAAACGCTAGCAATCGTACAAGTCAACGACAATTTGTGAGGTTTTAAACGCATATTCATCGAAATTTTTACAGTCGATTTCACATCCTGAAGATAACAAATTACATTCTTAATATTAACATAAGAAGTTAAAGCATATGTTTATCTGAGGTGAATGTTTCAAGGAATATATTAAGTGTGGAATGGTCGGTCTTCTAAAATGAACTGATTTATTGGGAAAATAACAAACTTAAGATACCATGAAAAAGCTTGTGGTTGCCATCAAGGCTTAGCGTTCTAACTATGTGTTCTTTCATTCCTTTTTCTAACAGCAAAAGACTTGGTATGCTATGTTAACCCCTCCCCCTGCTACCTCTCCCCATGTAACAACATGCTTCAAATTTCCTCCTTTTACCCTTAAATGTGTGATGTAATTTTTTAATTTCCTTGTAAACGGATTTTATAGTTGTGTTTTGAATATATATTTTTGCATGCAAGAGACAGCAATCCCTGGATTTGATAGTGTTTACTTCATAGATTCGAATGAATATAGCTTTGTTTGCGGAAATTTGCGAATTGAAGTGTTATTTCATACCAAAATGTTGCTTTTGTTGCACTAAAATTTTCGTTAACTCCACAGATATAAGAGATAGAAATAAACTTGCATAACAAAAATTATGTAAATTCTTATGACGAAAAAAATCTTAGAACATTTTGAAATTCTAAAAAATCACCCTGAAAAATTATTTTGAAAAAAAAGTGATTTTCAGGGGTGTATCATAGAAAACTCCACAAAAGTGTAATAAAATCAAATAATTTATACATAGTCTCTTCAGCAAAGTTATTTCTTATTATATTGCCTACAACTATGCTGAATACAGTTTTTTTATTATTTTCATAAATGACCAAACAAAAATGTGCTTTACAGTTTCAGGTAGATTAGTCACCAAACTAATAATTTCATAAGATGGGGAATATTTTATAGACAAACTCTTTGAAGACACTATAGCTCTAAAATCGTTTTTTCGTGGTCAAACCAATTTCGATCACGTTTTTGCCTAGTTGGAAACACTGTGGTGCGGTGGGAATCCTGTTAACCGATAACCATCAAAACAGCAGGGCTGCCTATGTTTCTGGTAATTAAAATGCAGTATATACGGAACTGCAACTAGTGTCCGGCTGTGTTAGACGGTTTGAATCGTGACGAATTAATTAAATACACGCTTTGATCACATAAATATCGACGGAATGCTATGAATGCAGCTCACTTAGTAAACGAGAAACTTGTTTCATTCATATCCAGTGTAGTCCTCACTCGACTGAATCAATTAGAATGAAGTGTGTCTGCTGTGGATGCAGTTGAACGCAATTATCCAATTAATTAGCAATGAACTAGAAACGATAGGAAGCTATTATAAATAAGAGGTGACGACTCGCAGCCGATGCAGATAATTAGAACAACACCAAGGAAGATGCTTTCACATTCCATTGCGTTGTGGCGCTTAGCTTGATACTGATCCTATCTTGTGATATTCGTTTTTAAATTATGCAGTTATTGCTTGCAACTAAATCATGATAACATTACTCACGTAAGATCGAATTATTCCTATTATGCAAGAAGCCTTGTTATTACTCAAACATCGACTAACCAACGATCTCGGTAATGTTAGTAGTTAGTGCGTTTCTTTTTCGTGCCAAATTAGCAACGTTTTTGTTTGACCCCTAAACCGAGTCAGGTTGCAACCCCAATCGTCAGTTGTCAGCTGTCAGTTCATACATTTTCTCGGCAGTTGGGCTTAGAACCTGACTCAGTTTCGCTTCAATCAAAAACGACATAAGGATCGCAAACATCTGGACGAACATCACAGCAGCCTGTTTTGAGCGGAACTGTGCCACGCCCTAGAATCGTAGCACACTACACAACGGCATGTATGTATCTTTGAGTTTATGCAAGTCGCCCAGTTGCATCCTAATTGATGAACCGGTTCCCGGCCCGGTAGCGAAAAACTTCTTTCACTGCCAGCCGGCTGACAGACGGTTACAAACGAATAGGGTTTTGTTTTGACTTGTTTTGCTGCACCATAAGCAGGAAGAGCAGCAGCAGATCACAAATCGTGGGAGGTGAAATGTGTTGTTGCCAGGGAGGCAGTTTGTTTACCTTCACGGTTAAAATGCGTCGTTTAAACACCCGCACACCTAATTGAAAGCATCACATCAGAATCATGGATGCGGTGCAGTGCAACGCGGGAAGGTCCGCGCATTTGAAAACAGTTTTTCGGCGGAAGGAGGGAAAATGATTCAGTCGTTCAGTGGTGACCGGCCCGTCATATTTCTCGACAGTGTGAATGTTGTTTTGTTTGGACGCTAGGGGAAACGTTTAAATAATTTGTTGATGGCTCGATTAACGCTAAAAGGGGAAAATTGTTGTTAGATGTACGGAAATGCTTTGATGAAACTGTTTGATCGTTTCGATTGGATATGGGTACTGAAACTTGAATTCACAAAAGCGAAGCAATAGCTTAACTATTTAGCGACGGCCTCCAGAAACTGAATCTAATATTAACTCGATAGATCTTACGACACGTCTATTAGAGGGCGCAAATAACTTTAATAGAACGATTATGCGCATTTTTCAAGAACCGTCACGTCGAAATGGCAAGCGAGTGCTCAACGTAGACGCGAATTAAGTTTGACAGATAGACCATTCAAAGCTGTCTTGAAAGGGTTACCGCAAAGTCCAACGTATTGAAAAATTTACTTGGCTTTTCTCCTTAATAAGTTATTCTTGTGAAGAGAAAGACTAGCGGTACTAACACGCCAGCACGCTCTGGAATGAGTATAGTGGGAACATTATAGACGACATGGGAACAGAACTTAAAATCTGATCCAGGGTCGTTGATGTCAATTGTCATTTTGGTTCCAAATGTATGATCTATCGTGATAAATCGCACACAAAGGACGCTTGTCCGGTGAAAATTTTAAATGCGCTAATTGTACCGGAAACCATTCCTGCATCTAATTTTTGGACATGTCCTTGTCGAGAAAAAATTATAAATTCTCGTTCAAATCAATAAAAACAACAAATAAAAAACATACTTCTTCGGGTACACTTCAAGAAAACAAGTTTCAACGTGTTAATCCACTATAAAATAGAATAGAATAACAACTTCTTTACCTGTACAAGGATCTTCTATCTCCGTTACACCAACCTACAATTGTGTGTCATCTTATGCTTCATTGGCAGGTAACATAGCTAAAAGAACGGCTACCACGCCTCCAATTCCGTTTTCACATAACGCTGCCTTTGCTTCTATGAATCTAGGTAGCATAACGGAAGAAAAATTGAACTACTTGCAGCAATCAATGTTCCAGCTGATGATTGCTATGTTAAATTCTACCTCCATGTTTGCAGCTTTTCAAACTGGGTGGGCATTGGCTTACAAAATTGTAATGAACTTAAAGTTTAATGATGGCTTTGAATAATCATTTATATTTATTAAATTGGAATGCTCGTTCTTTAAAAACGTGCGAAGGCGAATGTTTCAACTTCTTGAAGATACATAATGTGCATACAGCCGTTGTGACTGAAACTTATTTATAACCAAATATTAAATTGAAGAGTAACTCATATTTTTTATATTGATTGATTTCATCGAATTGTTGGATTCGACGGAGGAATCGCAATAGCGGTTAGTCGCAGGATCAAACATTGCGTCCTGCCGTCTCTTGACACCATGGTATCGGGGATATCGAAGTTCGAAGTCGGTTTCAATCTTGGTATAATTTTTATTGCTGCAGCCTATTTACTTTTTCAATGCACTGGCGAGCACACACAATTTCTTGAAAAGAGACATACGAAAATTTACAAGAAATCGTTCGAAATTCTTCATAATCGGTGATTTTAACGCTAAACACCGATCCTGGAATAATGCTCAAAGCAATTCCAACTGTAAACTGCTTTCTAATGATTGCTCTACTGGTTATTATTCAATTTTGTTCCCGAATGGATCTACGTGCTATTCGTTTTGACAGACCAAAGTCACAATTGCGGCGAATTGATTACACATGCTGACTGACTGACTCAATAAGTTGTTTCCAATCTCATTAGCTCAGTATTTCATTAACAAAAAGCGAATTGGGAAAGGAACAAGACTTATCTTGATATATATATATATATATATATATATATATATATATATATATATATATATATATATATATATATATATATATATATATATATATATATATATATATATATATATATATATATATATATATATATATATATATATATATATATATATATATATATATATATATATATATATATATATATATATATATACGAAATAAAACTGACATTGATAAGGCGTTACAAAATTGAAGTGATCCTATACTGCCGTTATAAGCTTATTTGTCCCATGTTCTATGGGATTCCCTATATACATGGGACAATTATGCGTAGAACGGCAGTATAGTTGATGCTAGAAATTTATCAGTAGGAAGACGGGCATAGCGTAGTTGGTAAATCGATTACCTTGTACGCAGCTCACCTGAGTTCGATTCCCAACCCCCGTACATAGGGTTACAGATTTTTCCAAAAGAGGTTTCTCTAACCCGCAAAGAGACGAATGACCCTAAGGATAAAACCTCTATAATCAAAAAAATTATCAGTACCAACAAATCATTTGACTATTAACAATCACAAGGATCAGTTCTAGAACTGAAGTTACAGCAATTAATCTGATTGGATTCCGATGGAGCAGTGCTGCAAGGGACAGTTTATGTTGATGACGGAAAACGGATTTTTCAGATATCTTCGTTATGTTGCAATATTATTGAAAACTGATCAAACTTATCAATTTAGACTGTCTTTGGCTACGTTTTCCACGCAAGTGGACTATTGTAAGTATTCTAGGAGAGTTGTATTGAGGATGTAAAAAGTGAAGAGGTTTTTGGTAGTGACTATAATGTTTTTAGAGATGATCGTGATTTACGACTAACCCAAAGAATGTCAGGCGGAGGAGTTCTCATCGCAGTTTCATCTATATTTAATTCCGATCTTATTGTCTCACCAAAATTCAAAGAATTTGAACATGTATGGGTTAAAGCACATATCGCTGATGAAATCCACATTTTTGTCTCAGTGTACTTTCCACTGGATCTAGCATGCAAATCAACATATGAGATTTTCTTTCAAGCAGCTGAAGAAAAAATCTCTAATTTTTCTCCCGAATTTAAAGTTCATATTTATGGTGATTTTAATCAGCGCAACTTAGATTTTATTCCTGACTCTGAAAATGAGAGCATTCTATTTCCTGTCGTTGGTGAAAACGAAACATTACAATATATGTTTGAGAAAATTGCATTGCTAGGACTCAATCAAATAAACCATATAAAAAATCAACACAATCGTTATTTAGATCTGCTATTAACAAACATTAATGAAGATTTCTGTGTTGATGAATCTCATTCTTCCTTATGGAAAAATGAAACGTTTCACACAGCAATAGAATTCTCTATTTTTGTGCACAAGAATCATAATTACATTGATTGTGACTTCGAGGACGTCTTTGATTATCGAAAAGCAAATTATGAAAATATTAAATATAAATTAAGCAGTGCTAATTGGCAGTCCCTTTTAAAGAATCAAGAGAACATTGAATGTGCAGTGGAGATCTTTTATAATATTTTATGGCAAATAATACAGGAGGAAGTTCCTCTCACGAAAAAACGACGAAATCATGCATTCAAAAATCCAGTTTGGTTCAACAAGGAAATTATTAATTTGAAAAATCGGAAGCAAAAAGCTCACAAAATTTGCAGAAAACACAATAATCAGGATAATTTGGAAAAATACCTTAACATTCGTGACCAACTAACTTTGGCAATTTCTTCGGCACTAACTGTATATAATGCAAAAACTGAAAATGAGATCAAGTCATGCCCAAAAAACTTTTTACATTTCTTATAAAAGAAATGTATAGAATTCGCTCAAACTTTCAAGATTTTTTCCGAGGCCCGGAGGGCCGAGTCTTATATACCAATCGACTCAGCTCGACGATTTGGGACAATGTCTGTGTGTGTGTGTCTGTGTGTGTGTGTATGTAACGGACAAATTCTCATTCGTGTTTCTCAGTAATGGCTGAACCGATCTTATCCAAACCAATTTTAAATGAAAGAACTAAAAAACAGTATGAACGCTATTAATTTGTTTTTGATTCTGATGTTTAGTTTTCAAGATATGAATATTTGAATGCGTAAAAATGGCGTTTTTTGCAGTTTTTTTTAAATTATCTGCCGAAATTGACTATACAGATTAACAATTTATATGTTTTAACGAATTTTAACAGCTTTAACGAATACCTTTCGAACAAGCTATAGATTGTTGAAATCGGACTATTATCAAAAGAGATATTTATCATTAAATGCGGACGATAGATTTTTATCATTTCCCATTGCCAGAAATATGACCAAAACATGTAATCTATTATTAACGCCAAAACGGCTTATTTTAGGTCAATAGTATCTTCGGAGAATTTACTGGAGGTAATATGCCCTTTCTTTTGGTATTATGCTTTTGCTGATTAATCCCCCTATGAGTGAGATATTTTCACAAATTTTCTTGGAAGTGATTATATCGAAATGATGCCTTCAGCAAATTTGTAGCTCTTACTTTTGCGAATAACTTTACTGAAGATTTCAAATATCTATTTTGAATACTTTAAAAGTTATGGCTTGTTGTTTGTTGATTACTCTTTGTCGCCTATATGTTGTTCAATATAGTAATAATCCATTGAAATAAGCTAAACATTATTTCGATAAAACGAATTTTGTATTTCATTTTACTATCTACAACCACTAGAAATAATCACCGAACACTTCCAAGTTGTCTGGAAGGAACTTGATAACTTATCAGTACAAAAATGTTCATTTGTGCGAACCTTCTGACTGCAATTTTTCTAACTTATAACCATCGGATCGATCTGAAACATATCGGAAAATGAAAAGCGAAATAAATAACTCCAAGCAACGGCGTAGCCAAGAGAAGGTTTTGGGGTTTAACACCATACAACCCAGCCCCCACCACACCCCTGGTCATGATATGTAACTGATCTATTGGTCTTGATTTCACAGTTGTCTAATAGCATCAATATCAAATTCCTGCCTGAAAACATTCCAATAGAAAATTCCAGCGTTCTGTAATCAATCATAATCCTCAGATTTATTTTCAAATTGAGCTCGTTTTTGTAGAAATGTACTGTAATAAGGGTCTTTATTTAATAGGAAGCGAAGTTAAAATTGATTTAATGTCTATGAAACATAGAACTGCTCACCAAAAAAATGCATAACTTTCAACATTTGCTAAAAATGTTTTTGCCTTCCTCATCCACTCTAAAATTCGTCAATGTAATCCTGACCCGGAGAGCCGAGTGTCATATGATCGACTGAGTTCGTCGAGATCGGGAAATATCTGTGTGTGTATGTATGTGTATGTGGAAAAAAATGTGACCTCTGTTTCTCAGAGATAGTTAGACCGATTTGCACAAAGCTAGTCTCAAATGAAAGGTACAACCTTCCCATCGGCTGCTATTGAATTTTTTATTGATTGGACTTCCGGTTCCGGAGTTACGAGTTGAAGAGTGCAATCACACAGCAAATTCCCATATAAACTGAAATGAAAAATTTTCAAAATCAAATTTGTATTTTTGATGCCAAATGACTTTAAAATGCATGAAACATTAAGATGTTTGACAAAAATTGACTTCTTTGGACTTTGGTACATTTCTGCCTTTCTCATATAGAAAGGTTATGCAATCACTCTAAAAATCGACAATCATACCGGCCCGGAGGGAGTATGCAGTGAGGGGTTGCTACTTTAAAATTAAAACTAGTTTAAAATTTCTTAACAAGTTCAAAATTTTCGGCAGGACCTGGACCTCCCGGATCTTTTTCCATGATCCGCCGCTGGTTTCAAGTGATGTTTCAGTATCACATAGTATTTCAAGATCGTGGCTGTCGATCCATTGTATGTATGCGCAAATCGTACTGAACATGTAATATTCATTTCCACCATTGTATTGAACATTGAACGCATCATTTGATAAAATAATTTTGACGGTATATCGTCCAAGAAGTATTTATGGTGAATTTTCTCAGGTTAATATTCATGACTACAATAAAGTCTCAACAAATTCGCTAAAGACACGAACTCTGTTACTATTTTCTGAAAAAATAATTCTGCATAATTTTAAAACTTCAAAAATTACGATTTCGGAATTATGCCGTTTGGACAGTAAGATCGATTTTCACCAAACCCCCACCAAACCGAATTTCTGGCTACGCCGCTGATTTCAAGTAAGTAGAAACAAAGTCGTTCTACACTCGTTCGCAAGAAACTTTTTCCAATGCTGAATATCTATTATAATACATTGAAACCCCGATTTTATCAGCCAAATATGAACATATGTTTGATGGGCAGACAAACAAGACTGAATTCGAGTAAATCCTTTCTTGTTTTCCTTATCATGAAGATGGAAATATGCAAATATAAAAAGTTCATCATAATCAGAAATAGTTATCAGACTACATCAAGGGACAGGAAGAATATTTTAACAGCTTCAATTTATTAAAAAGAAAAAAAAATTGCCCGATTTAGTCAATGTCCCCATTTTGTCAGCCTAAAATACGCCATGAGACTGATAAAATTGGGTCTTTATTGTATATATAATTCACTGTGTTTCACATTAATAGGTACATTTCATTTTTGGAGATTTTTTTATTGCATCGAACTACAACAATTTTTAGGTAATTTTCAAGGGGTTATTTTATAGACTTCTTCCAAAATTTCTCGAACCTATTCCAATTAATTGGTATACTTAAGGGTTTATATGTTGCAGATAGAGAAAATACTGAAATTTTCAGCTTTTTCCTACACAATATTACGAAAGCTTATTAAACAATTTTTCCTAATAAGTTTGTGAAAATTATAAACTATTTGAATTTTTTTTTAATAGTTTAATTTTTTATTTAACCGTGATTTTTTAATAAATAGTGACCATCGCTTCACAACGTAGTCTATTTTTCATGGCTTGCGGTGAGCACGATCTCTCGAATTGCTGAACTGAAAATTATGGAATAGAAATTAATTTTTAGTATTCTTTACAGATTTAACTCGCCGCGCAGATAGCTTTGAATTAGACCCGCTGGTGCCCTAAGACGATTTCGCTAGATTTTCAGAGCACTGTGCACCCAGTGCATTAACGCAAGTGACGGAAGGTTATCGAAAAGATTCGTGAAAATGAAAAATTCAGTAATGATTTTCCCAAACAATTCGTTTTCGAGAGGTTTTCATTTGTTCTTTGGCATTAGGATTAGCGATAATAATTCAAATCAAGGATACTACTGGGAAGTCACCTTTAGAAAAAGTCGATGTCGAAGTAAAATTTGGAACTATGCACGCATGCACTTCAGAGTTAACGTGATATCAGGAGCTGCAATTTCATTTCAACGCTTTTATGTGAAAAGGGCGATACGTACAAATGTATACATAAGGCTTTTTCATACATGCGAATGAGGGTTTTGAAACGCAACAAATTAACCTAAAAATTTGGATTCTACGATATTGCTTTCTTAAACTACAGCAAAAAATACAACGGGCGAAACTGTATTTTTGTTTGTTTATTTAAAGTTTTACCCTCCACGCTCCATGCAAACAAACAGGGCGAAACTGTTTTTTTTTCTTCGTATTGTTTTAGGATTATCAAGCTGATACCAGCTGTAAATAGTAACAATGATCGCTATTGAAAAAACCCGGACGAAATCGGTGGTGTAAGACGGTAGTTATTGTAAAAAACGTAAGGGCGATACTTCAATGTTGATAGGTGGGCCAAAGGGGCGATACTATCATTTTGTCGATTTATATAGCAAAAATAAATTTTAATTTAATAATTTCAAATACTTTATGAAGTTTTGGGTTTCGATCACTGAATCATGCAATCTAGGATGCAAAAAACACAATAGTTCTTAAATAGGAAATAAAACCAAGTCTGGAAATATTCACTGTTGATTTTCTTTGAATGGTATTACTGCTAGTATCGCCCTTTTCAAAAAAAAGCGTTGATTTCTTAGTTCTCAGTCGCGTTGGAAATTTGAGTAAAGTATAAGCTTCAAATCGATTCAAAAAAATTTCGATTTTTTTGGCTCAGTACAATATATAACCAATAATTCAGTTTTCCCACCACAATTTAGATATTTTATTAACAGAGCAGTAACAATAATTCGTTTGTATGTCTATGACCCATAAATCATTTTTTCGCTTTCCCATTGATTTGGTTTGAGATTTCTAGCACTGATGTTGTCCTATGCTGATTTGAGCGATTCTCTGAGTCCTGCCACTATCCCATGTAGTATGTGTATTCAAAAACATCGCAAAGCATCAAGTTCTAAATGTTCTCAAACGATATAATATCCGAAGAGAGTGATGAAAGTTATAAGAAATGTCTCATCACACTGTTAGGTGGATTAAAAGCGTTTTTAATTACATCAAAACTAAGTTGAATTCATGCAACTTCCCATCAAAAATGTCTTTAGATGGGAAAGAGGGTGAAACTTCAAAAGATATTTGTAATCTCTTCGCAACATTTTTTCAAGAAACTTATTCTAACTATTCAGACAACGATCGTGACCAATGTTGCTTCAGAATCTTCATCGCGACGAAGCATGGTGAATATGAATCACCTGCATTCGTCCCACATCGTTCTTCGCTGTTATATTCAACTTGCTGTTGATATTCATCCACGAATGAAGCCGACTGCCAATCCGTGTTTATCCGAATGCCTTATCCATACGTTCTTGCCTTGCTACTCATCGAACGACCGAATGAACTGCACGAGGAAGCTATGAAGTGAATGACGAATAAACTAATCAGCAACCATTCCTCACCATAGCGATGATCGCTTACAACTATTGGCGAAGATGACTTCAATTTTATCTTCGCAGAATGATGGCTCGCGAAGAAATATATTTTTATTCTGATGCGTTGTACTGTTCGGAACAAGCCAATGCGCTACTGGTTCTTCAGTACAAAACTATGGGTTAAATTAACAGCCGAATCAAGGCAATATTTGTTAAATATAGTACAATCTTAATAGAAGCCTTGTGTGTCAAGTATTCAAAGGAGATTGAACCCATGTTTGGTGATAAAACTCGGCATAAGCAAAACAAAATTCTTTTGGATGAAGTTTTGATTTTAATCTGCACATGGTGTTATATCACAATAATTTAACCTATTGCGCATGTTTTGCTAGTATCACGACGAAATCGCTTAATCAGCACGGTTGTTTAAAAATAAATTAGCTGTAGAATGAACAGTGTGTTGTGGGTGTAATATGGACAATACAAATATTACTTCTTGTTCCCCCATCGGGAAAGACTTGGCATAAAAACGTGCTGTAATTATTTTACTCCATATTGTCGAGATCCTTAGATACCAACAAAAAATATAAAATGGTTGAAATGGTCTATGGATTAGCTGTAATGATTGCATTGCATGCGCACATCTCACGAATTCAACCATGACTGCTAACTTTGTTAACTAGTGCTATAAAGATAGATTGATGTTTAAGGTGAGATTTTTTGTGACGTGGTTAACATTAACAGTAGGTACCACAGTTTGATAAAATACATCATTTAACGCAAATTTATTAATTAAGGGTCATACACTAATTACGTAAGGACATATGGGGGGAGTGGGTGTTTCAAAATATCTTACCAATTCTCACCTGAGGGAGGGAAGGTTTGTCCTTTCTTAAGTAATATCATAAAACATGCATGAAAAATGAAATCGATAAGAAAAATATTCTTCTCATAAAAAAAGAAACTATTTCTTATTTGTGCCATGAACATTTTATATATCAAACAAAATGAGCACATAATGTACATCATGGTCATGGAAACACAGACCTCAAATTGAAGTGTTTTGCAGCGACAGAATATGATTGTTAAATTAGTTATGGAATTTATTGTTGCCAATGTAAGGGGCGGCTTAATTGTCGATGGTTTTGGAGCAGTTATAGAAATTTCTTGACTCTTGGTGGTACATTGTTCTGATCGGGAACTGGAGTCACAATCTGCTTTACAAGTTAAGAAGTGTTGAGACCCTTCGTGTTGTTAGGCCAACATTCTTCTTTTCAAACTTTCGCTTCAAACCCGCAAGGTATATGAAAAATTTTCTGTCATGTGATTGTCAAAGAACTTGTTGGCCGTATAGTTCCAGTGTGTGAACTGTATTTTACTTCAAAAAAAATCGAAGATAGCCATGTCGGAACTATGCGTACGATAAGCGTTATAGTTGAAACTCCGAACAAATTCACACCAAAAGAGGTTATAAATTCTTTTGAGTTCTACATCACAAAGAAATAGATTTAAAGGAAGTGGAATATAGCGAAGCAAATTATGTGGAACAAATCGGAGTTTCTAAATATCTCCCAAAATTTATTCTCAAATTTCTACTGGGCGAGATTAGGATGCAAATGAAATTTCTGCAGATGATTATACACACACTTAGAAAAAATCGTATAAATTTACGTCTCCTGATCCTGACATATACGAGCATCAAAAATGACTTAGTTTTACGTTTGATTTTAATTTTACATGACATTGAATTTCGTAAATCATGAAATTTTACTCCACATATGGCGTTTGTTCTGAATGACAGTAAGTGTAATTTTATGTCATTGCGCATGGAAAATATGTTTCATGTAAAATTAAATGGAACACGGTGATGTTTAATGTTTAGTCATTTAGTGAATTACGGTTTGTTAAATTGTGTTATGTTTGCAATTACGTCAATGATAAAATTTATAATTTTTTGGTGCGTAGTTCAATTTTGTCCTGAGTTCTCTTTTAATAATTCAATAAGTATCGTTTTCGCTATCGAATAATTTAATGAATTATCAATATGATTTTTAATTACACAAAGCATGATAAAATCTTATGTAGGGGGAGAGGGAGTTCACCAAAATCATACGAACTCTTATCTGGGGGGAGGGGGAGGTTGAATGGTTCTAAAAAAGCCTTACGTAATTAGTGTACGGCGGCCCCGAGCAGAATATTTTCTATGATGAAAGGATTTTTCATTTCAAACATTTATAATTACCTTAAGGGATCGAAACTAGCATAAAAGTATTTAAAAAAAATTAAAAACCAAATAGAATACGTTATAGCCAAATGTAGAATCATACACTTAGTCAAGTGTTCCCCTACTCTATCGTCGGAGCAATTAAATTTACGTACATTTTCGAAATATGCTAGAAGTACCAAGTTCCAATCAATCTTACATTTAAGATTCGCCCACTTAAAATAATCAACTTGATCAAATTTAGTAACTTAAGCTTCAAGATAATCAACACATTTCTGATCAAAATTAGTCGATTAAAAAAAAGCATTTCGCGGAACGCATTTTCACGCTAGACATTTTGAATTTATTTATGAAACTGTTATGAACACTTTTTCATTAAAAATATTTCTGTTTAATATTCCAGTAGCACTGATTATGGCAAGCAAAGCTTATTTCCGTTCAACTTCATAGCATGTCATGACTTGTAGAAATTTTGAAGTTTTCGATGAAAACTTTTGCCTTTAAAAATCTGGCCTAGAGGATTGATATGTCTTGACATATTGATTCCCTAGCCTCTAGTTTGTTCCGTGAAAAAAATTATGAACACTTTTTATATAGGATTTTGAATGAATATTGCAACATTTAAAAAAATTGTTTTGGCATTTTCAGGCTATTTTTTCCTAAAAAGTCGTATATTCTTTATGGAAAAAACAGTTTTCACTTTCAGGCACTATATTTGAAGATGACGAAGTTCTTATAACTTTCTAATGAAAATAGTTTAGTGGTTGGTGTCCTTAAATATCTCATGCGCTCTAAAATATTTTTAATATGTCCAGAGATTACATTTATGTTAAATAATAATTACAGTAAGATTCCGTTTTTAGGCACGTTCCGTTTTTGGCATGCTCCATTTTTGGCAACAAAAAAGTTCCGTTTTTGGCAACAAATGGGTTCCATTTTTGGCAACATTGTTTTTGTTTACTCAAAAATGGCTTTAGAATGTTAAAAATCATATCCCAAAACATGGTAGACGAAAACAATACATAAATATTCAGATTTTCAATTCTACCGCAATGCCTCTTATATATATCTCGTGTGTACTGAAAACTTTAACCGCGTTTTTCTCGAAGCCACTTTTTTTGAGCGGGCCGCAAATGTAACTCAAACAAATGATTTTTGAACGCTTGGAAATTTGCACAGTATATTCAAAATTGATTTCTCCAGCGACGTACGTAGGATTTTTTTTATTGCTTAGCTTTTTTAATTAATTTTGTGTCGATTTTCATGACATGTTTGGCGTGCTCTACAGTGGTGTAGCCCCTTAATAGAATATATCCAAATTTTATTTCTTGATGTCATGTCAAGTGAGATATACATATTCAGGATTTTTTCTGTAATGCTTTGTTGTACAACTTTATTGAAAACATGCTAGATTTTGCTGAAATTAAAACCATATTAGCTGCTATTTAAGCTAAAGAATGTCTTTCATGGTACAAAAACTTATGTTTACAAGCAACTTTTGAAGTTTTATAGCACGCTACAAGTGCAATTTAAATGTTATGAGTGGCTATAAAAGTACGATAAAACCTCAATTCCATATCAACATTTGAATAGGGCTAATAAGATTTGTAAACAAACTTTTGTTTTGCTGATTTCTCCTAATTTGTTATCATTTCAACACAGAAAACATTTGAAATTGATTCTACCAAGGATAAAGATGTTGATTCATGTGTATTTTTCATGAAATTCAACTCGGTAGCGGAATAATGAGCGAAATAAGTTTGTTTACAAAAGTCTCATTAGCCCTTTTGAAGAATTACTATTGAATTGATACTAGGGTATAAGACTAACCGGTTCAGTTTTGGCAAAAAGTTTAATATTTGCTAAGTTTGGTTGAAATCGGAATGCATCGATTTGTCAAAAACTTGACTTGATTATACTTCTATAGATATAGAATTTATATTATATAAGAGTATTTCGTCTTACGGTTGCTATTTGTGCCAAATGGTCCTAAGAAAATCATTAAACGTAGATTCAAGGAAACTATCACCCAGTGTTGATTTCATCATTAGAAAAAAAGTTATTTGAAGTACCAATAGTCTACTATGTAGATTCGTAATTGTATTGATTCGGTTTTCGCCCGCAGATTTACAAATGTAATTGATTTGTTTTGCTTTGCTTACGCAGCTTCCCGTTTCAAATCTGATAAAAAACATCAGCAAATAATCATTATGTACTACTAATTGTTATTTATAGCAAAAGTCATCCTATTCCGAGCATAGCAAGCATTTCTGCACCACTTCAGTCATGAAGCTCTGACCCTTCCATCAATGAACAAGAAATTTGTTTTTCTTGGTCGCAATGCAGGAGGAATGAAGAACGAAGAATCCTTAGCGAAGAATGGCTAGTGGCGATTATCACCTAAGCCATTCGTGTGCCGATCCGAACGATGCGTGAAGATGAACGTTGCATGAATGGCTAAATTCAACAAACAACGATGCGAACAAGCAGCGAACAGCAAACATCAGATTCGGATTATTTGTGTGTTTGTATTATTCATTTTCGCTGATTCTGTGCTTTCGTGTGACGAACGGCGCAGCGTTATTCGAGGCATGGGTGAATGACACGACGAATATCGCATCGACGATGAACGAATGAACTAGTTCGGCGAAGAATATTTGCAACATTGATCGTGACTTTGAATATTTTTCTTATTTTCCTGATTATTCAGGGGATGTTGGTGTCAGTCACATTAATGTTCAAGATATCTTGTCTCAATGATCTAGATGCCACTAAAGGCTCATGACCTGATAGAATTCCACCTGCTTTCATAAAGAATTTAGCAACTGAGTTTACGTCACCTTTATTGTGGCTGTTCAAAAAGTCACTAGAATCTGGTATTTTCCCAAAGGATTGGAAAAAGATGGGTGGGTAATGTCTGCGACATAACCGGAGAGATGTAGAATACATAAGGAACACGTTCTTCAAATATGTTGATATTCATTGGAATTTTCGGACAAAAGGTGATTTGGGCGAGGAATATTTCAAATTATTCTTTACAAAAATGATGGTAGTCCTGAAAAGGACCGTTTTTGTTGGCGTTGTTGGCCTTGGTGGGGGAGATGCGCTGGCTTCGATTCTCGTTGGATGCTTCTAACTTCTTACTATTTCCGGGCTTAGCTGTTGTCCAGGAGGCGAACTGACATGATTGGTGTAGGTGTAGGTCGTCAACCGGTTATAATTTTTCAAGCGTTGTTTACATTTGAAATTAAACCACTGGATCAATTAAAGAAAGTATTGGTCTGTGATATGAAAAGTACGAAATATATCGTCGGGTTTCTGCATTGCCGTTTTTGACAAATACAAGATCAATGCATGTGCCTGCAAGTGTAGTTGCTTGTGATGGATCAGAGATCAAACGAAGCTTGAGACATTCATTCATAAAATGCACAAATTTCAAATTCTCTTGTTTTGAAACATCTATGTTGAAGTCGCCTGAAACGACCATTGGAACATTCTGATTTCTAGATTAAATATTCTACATTAAAAGATGGGTGGGTAATGTCTGCGACATAACCGGAGTGTCGTAACTACACTTGTGACGTTAATCCAAATCTAATGATATGCAACGAAATTACGTTTGCATGTGACATTTTCAAATGATTCGTTATAATTATGGTTAAAAATTCTAATTGGGAATTCTTTTCCATCACCAACTATTTTTCTTTTTTTCGAATCTACAGCATTCTTTGAAAATATTGTTGAAATGTTATTGATGAAAAACTGAAAATGCGTTTGGCAACACTGCTCACTAAATGGATGGTGGGAAGACGCACATTCGTTTTGATTATGCTAGTATTAGTAGCAGAAAAGAATGAAAAGACAAATGGCCCGAAAACGAGCAAGCGAGAGAGCGATAGTAGTCGAATACGAACTACTATCGCTCTTCTAAACTAAAAAAAAAGATGGGTGGGTAATGTCTGTGACATAACCGGAGCATCGTGACTTCACTTCGAGATGTTAATTTAAATCTAATGATTTATGCAGTTAATCAAAGGAGGCTGCCAAAAAGTTCGAATAAAAGCAAGCGACTAGTGTACTTTGCACGTTCTATATTTTATCAACACTAGAGAGAATCGATAAAATAATTCAAAGTGTAATAGCAACATGCAATTGTGGCAACACTGGCCATAGGATGGTGGGTGAACACGCACATTCGTTTTAGTTATGATGTATTAGCAGCAGAAAGGAATGGAAAAGCAGTGCGCGAAAACGAGCGAGAGGATAATTTAAATTCTCTTTCTATCCACATATCGTATTTCTAACCTACTTGCTGAAAATTGTTATACACCATAAAATGTAAATTTCAGTTTAACTCTTATTAGAACACAATTAATTGGTCCTGTAAAGAACCGTTTATTGTTTTATTGCGGGAGCATAATTCAGACGCACTCCCCGCGGACACGGTGAGCTAGAAAGCACTATTTTGCATTCTCGAACAAACCGACCAAGTAGGCATCGTTGTCTTCTCGGGGCATCATTACGACTGAGCTTTGTAAGCGTAGCTCAACTTTGCAGTCCTGCACAATCTCACGACCCAGACGCTGGAACGATAGCCTACTCTGTTGCCCTTTAGTTGGGGCGAAATTCTTGCAGGGCGACAGTTCCGATGAGTCACCAGTAGCTGGGGCACTTTTTCCGTCCGTCGCTATTGCCAACTGCTTTCCTTCGCTGGACTGGCTGCTTGCTAGTGCTTGAACGAATACGAATGATGAGAAAAACCGAACGACCAATATTCATATATGAACACACGAGAAAGCACTACCATCGCTCGTTTTTGTGCCATTCCTGCGCCTTTCCTTTCCGTTCGGCTACCAATACTAGCATAACCAAAACGAATATTCTGTCTTTCCATCGCCTTCAATCTAGTGGCCAGTGCTAGCAAACTTGCATGTTCAGTTTTTCAATAACAACATTCAAACAATATTTTCAAAGAATGTTGCAGATTTGAAAAGAAGGAAGGAAAAGATTTTCACAAATTTAAATTCTTTCGTGTTATTTGTTAGCGCTGATAAAGGCTATTTAGTTTGCTACTAGCAAGGAGCTGCACAAACAAATCGATTTATGCAGTTAATCAACGGAGGCTGCCAAGTTCGAATAAAAGCATGCGACTAGTGTACTTTGCACGTTCTACATTTTATCAATACTAGAGAGGATCAATAAAATAATTCAAATTGTAATAGCGACATGCAATTGTGGCAACACTGGTCATGAGATGGTGGGTGAACACGCACATTCGTTTTAGTTATGATGGTAGTAGCAGCAGAAAGGAATGGAAAAGCAGTGCACGAAAACGAGCGAGAGAGGATAATTTAAATTCTCTTTCTTTCTTTCCACACATCGTATTTCTAACCTACTTGCTGAAAATTGTTATACACCATAAAATGTAAATTTCAGTTTAACTCTTATTAGAACACAATTAATTGGTCCTGTAAAGAACCGTTTATTGTTTTATTGCGGGAGCATAATTCAGACGCACTCCCCGCGGACACGGTGAGCTAGAAAGCACTATTTTGCATTCTCGAACAAACCGACCAAGTAGGCATCGTTGTCTTCTCGGGGCATCATTACGACTGAGCTTTGTAAGCGTAGCTCGACTTTGCAGTCCTGCACAATCTCACGACCCAGACGCTGGAACGATAGCCTACTCTGTTGCCCTTTAGTTGGGCCGAAATTCTTGCAGGGCGACAGTTCCGATGAGTCACCAGTAGCTGGGGCACTTTTTCCGTCCGTCGCTATTGCCAACTGCTTTCCTTCGCTGGACTGGCTGCTTGCTAGTGCTTGAACGAATACGAATGATGAGAAAAACCGAACGACCAATATTCATATATGAACACACGAGAAAGCACTACTATCGCTCGTTTTTGTGCCATTCCTGCGCCTTTCCTTTCCGTTCGGCTACCAATACTAGCATAACCAAAACGAATATTCTGTCTTTCCATCGCCTTCAATCTAGTGGCCAGTGCTAGCAAACTTGCATGTTCAGTTTTTCAATAGCAACATTCAAACAATATTTTCAAAGAATGTTGCAGATTTGAAAAGAAGGAAGGAAAAGATTTTCACAAATTTAAATTCTTTCGTGTTATTTGTTAGCGCTGATAAAGGCTATTTAGTTTGCTACTAGCAAGGAGCTGCACAAACAAATCGATTTATGCAGTTAATCAACGGAGGCTGCCAAAAAGTTCGAATAAAAGCATGCGACTAGTGTACTTTGCACGTTCTATATTTTATCAACACTAGAGAGAATCGATAAAATAATTCAAAGTGTAATAGCAACATGCAATTGTGGCAACACTGGCCATAGGATGGTGGGTGAACACGCACATTCGTTTTAGTTATGATGGTAGTAGCAGCAGAAAGGAATAGAAAAGCAGTGCACGAAAACGAGCGAGAGAGGATAATTTAAATTCTCTTTCTTTCTTTCCACACATCGTATTGCTTATATTGCTTTCTGAAAATTATTTGTTATGCACCATAAAATGTAAATTTCAGTTTAACTCTTATTAGAACACAATTAATTGGTCCTGTAAAGAACCGTTTATTGTTTTATTGCGGGAGCATAATTCAGACGCACTCCCCGCGGACACGGTGAGCTAGAAAGCACTATTTTGCATTCTCGAACAAACCGACCAAGCAGGCATCGTTGTCTTCTCGGGGCATCATTACGACTGAGCTTTGTAAGCGTAGCTCGACTTTGCAGTCCTGCACAATCTCACGACCCAGACGCTGGAACGATAGCCTACTCTGTTGCCCTTTAGTTGGGGCGAAATTCTTGCAGGGCGACAGTTCCAATGAGTCACCAGTAGCTGGGGCACTTTTTCCGTCCGTCGCTATTGCCAACTGCTTTCCTTCGCTGGACTGGCTGCTTGCTAGTGCTTGAACGAATATGAATGATGAGAAAAACCGACCGACAGAATCGCGCTAATATGCACTACTATCGCTTTCTCGCTCGTTCTCGTGCCGTGCATGAGCCTTTCCTTTCCGTCCGGCTTCTAATGGCCTAACCAAAGGAATATGCCGTCTTTCCCCCACCAAGTGCTCTCGTCAAGCAACCCAATGCGAATAACCATACGAACAAACATGTAGTGGACCTATATATAAACTTTTCATTATTTTATTGTTCGGTTGGTCTACCATAACGACGGCTCTGTGCGGGATGGGCTGAAAATTTTCACTTTTCCGAGTCGTTTTCGAAAGATTTTTCAAAACACATTTTTAATGTAGAATACATTTAAGGTTTCAATATAGGGGTCCCGTTTCAAAATATCGGCTGCGGCGCCGCGTCAGATTTTGAACGTTAATAACTTTTATCATACTTAACAGAATGATTTGATTTTTAGGCCAATTTGTTGCAAATATGTTCCTCTATGCTGTATTAAAATTTGAAGTATGTATAACATGTACTAATAACAAAAAAAATGTGTTTTGAAAAATCTTTCGAAAACGACTCGGAAAAGTGAAAATTTTCAGCCCATCCCGCACAGAGCCGTCGTTATGGTAGACCAACCGAACAATAAAATAATGAAAAGTTTATATATAGGTCCATTACATGTTTGTTCGTATGGTTATTCGCATTGGGTTGCTTGACGAGAGCACTTGGTGGGGGAAAGACGGCATATTCCTTTGGTTAGGCCATTAGAAGCCGGACGGAAAGGAAAGGCTCATGCACGGCACGAGAACGAGCGAGAAAGCGATAGTAGTGCATATTAGCGCGATTATATAAATATCTGTCGGTCGGTTTTTCTCATCATTCGTATTCGTTCAAGCACTAGCAAGCAGCCAGTCCACCGAAGAAAAGCAGTCGGCGATGACGACGGCGGAAAAAGTGCCCCAGCTACTGGTGACTCATCGCAACCCGATCAGGAACTGTCGCCCTGCAAGAATTTCGCCCCAACTAAAGGGCAACAGAGTAGGCTATCGTTCCAGCGTCTGGGTCGTGAGATTGTGCAGGACTGCAAAGTCGAGCTACGCTTACAAAGCTCAGTTGTAATGATGCCCCGAGAAGCCAACGATGCCTACTTGGTCGGTTTGTTCGAGAATGCAAAATAGTGCTTTCTAGCTCACCGTGTCCGCGGGGAGTGCGTCTGAATTATGCTCCCGCAATAAAACAATAAACGGTTCTTTACAGGACCAATTAATTGTGTTCTAATAAGAGTTAAACTGAAATTTACATTTTATGGTGTATAACAAATAATTTTCAGAAAGCAATATAAGAAATACGATGTGTGGAAAGAAAGAAAGAGAATTTAAATTATCCTCTCGCTCGTTGTCGTGCACTGCTTTTCCATTCCTTTCTGCTGCTACTACCATCATAACTAAAACGAATGTGCGTGTTCCCCCACCATCTCATGACCAGTGTTGCCACAATTGCATGTCGCTATTACAATTTGAATTATTTTATTGATCCTCTCTAGTATTGATAAAATATAGAACGTGCAAAGTACACTAGTCGCATGCTTTTATTCGAACTTTTTGGCAGCCTCCGTTGATTAACTGCATAAATCGATTTGTTTGTGCAGCTCCTTGCTAGTAGCAAACTAAATAGCCTTTATCAGCGCTAACAAATAACACGAAAGAATTTAAATTTGTGAAAATCTTTTCCTTCCTTCTTTTCAAATCTGCAACATTCTTTGAAAATATTGTTTGAATGTTGTTATTGAAAAACTGAACATGCAAGTTTGCTAGCATTGGCCACTAGATGGCGATGGAAAGACAGAATATTCGTTTTGGTTATGCTAGTATTGGTAGCCGAACGGAAAGGAAAGGCGCAGGAATGGCACGAAAACGAGCGAGAGAGCGATAGTAGTGCTTTCTCGTATATGAATATTGGTCGTTCGGTTTTTCTCATCATTCGTATTCGTTCAAGCACTAGCAAGCAGCCAGTCCACCGAAGGAAAGCAGTTGGCAATAGCGACGGACGGAAAAAGTGCCCCAGCTACTGGTGACTCATCGGAACTGTCGCCCTGCAAGAATTTCGCCCCAACTAAAGGGCAACAGAGTAGGCTATCGTTCCAGCGTCTGGGTCGTGAGATTGTGCAGGACTGCAAAGTCGAGCTACGCTTACAAAGCTCAGTCGTAATGATGCCCCGAGAAGCCAACGATGCCTACTTGGTCGGTTTGTTCGAGAATGCAAAATAGTGCTTTCTAGCTCACCGTGTCCGCGGGGAGTGCGTCTGAATTATGCTCCCGCAATAAAACAATAAACGGTTCTTTACAGGACCAATTAATTGTGTTCTAATAAGAGTTAAACTGAAATTTACATTTTATGGTGTATAACAAATAATTTTCAGAAAGCAATATAAGAAATACGATGTGTGGAAAGAAAGAAAGAGAATTTAAATTATCTTCTCTCGCTCGTTTTCGTGCACTGCTTTTCCATTCCTTTCTGCTGCTACTACCATCATAACTAAAACGAATGTGCGTGTTCCCCCACCATCTCATGGCCAGTGTTGCCACAATTGCATGTCGCTATAACAATTTGAATTATTTTATTGATCCTCTCTAGTATTGATAAAATATAGAACATGCAAAGTACACTAGTCGCATGCTTTTATTCGAACTTTTTGGCAGCCTCCGTTGATTAACTGCATAAATCGATTTGTTTGTGCAGCTCCTTGCTAGTAGCAAACTAAATAGCCTTTATCAGCGCTAACAAATAAAACAAAAGAATTTAAATTTGTGAAAATCTTCTCTTTCCTTCTTTTCAAATCTGCAACATTCTTTGAAAATATTGTTGGAATGTTGTTATTGAAAAACTGAACATGCAAGTTTGCTAGCACTGGCCACTAGATTGAAGGCGATGGAAAGACAGAATATTCGTTTTGGTTATGCTAGTATTGGTAGCCGAACGGAAAGGAAAGGCACAGGAATGGCACGAAAACGAGCGGGAGAGCGATAGTAGTGCTTTCTTGTGTTTTCATATATGAATATTGGTCGGTCGGTTTTTCTCATCATTCGTATTCGTTCAAGCACTAGCAAGCAGCCAGTCCACCGGAGGAAAGCAGTTGGCGATGATGACGGTCCGCAAAAGTGCCCCAGCTACTGGTGGCCCATCGCAACCAACTACCGATCAGGAACTGTCGCCATGCTAGTATTTCGCCCCAACTAAAGGGCAACGGAGCAACTAATCCGCTGGCTAACATTCCAGCGTCTGGTTCGTAAGGTTGTGTATTACTTCAAAGTCGAGCTACGCTTACAAAACTCAGCCGTAATGAAGCCACTGATGCCTACTTGGTCGGTTTGTGGGAGTGGGCGTAAATTACAATAAAAGCAACGGTTCTTTTCAGGACCAATCAATTGTGTTCTAGTGAGAGTTAAACTGAAACTTTTATTTTAAGGTGTGTAGCAAATTTTCAACAAGCAACATAATACGTTGGGTGGAAAGAAGTAGCTTGCACACGGAACAAAAATTTAAATTATCCTCTCGCTCGTTTCGTGCACTGCTTTTCCATTCCTTTCTACTGTTATTATCAGTATTACCAAAACGAATGTGTTGTTGCATGTGTTTAAGAGAAACGTTGAAGTCGCATGCTTCTATTCAAGCTTTTTGGCAGCCCCCGTGAACTAACTGCATTAAATGATTTTTTGTGCAGCTCCGTGCTAGTAGCAAACAAAATGGCCCTACCAGTGTCTGATTCGTGAGATTGTGCAGGATTTCAAAGTCGAGCTAAGCTTATAAAGTTCAGCCGTAATGGTACCCGAAGAAGCCAGTCTTGTCGTTTTGTTCGAGGCTACAAAACAGTTCGCCAGGCACGTAACTATCATGCCAAAAATATCCAACGATCCAGCGCATCACCATCAACACCAACGCCGATACCAAAGGTTCTTTTCAGAACCACCATTATTACCATAGAGAATTATTTGAAAATTTCCCATTCAAACGTGATTCTGTTGAATATTATTAGATTTAAATTAACGTCTCGAATTGAAATAACGACGCTCCGGTTATGTGACAGACATTACCCACCCATCTTTGACCACGACACCCCATTTCAATATTTCTGAATGAACAGAAGGTCGAGTTTGGAAAGTTTGTAACTTTCATTGTACTTAACCAAATTACACAATGTTCGCACTAATGATTTAGAAATATGATCAGGAATCTTCTGTTAGATTTGTAAGTATGTATAATTTACATGAATAAAGAAAAATTGATTTTCAGGAATCAATTATTATCTGTTCTTCCATTGGCCAGTACTACGCGACTTCCTCATGCTAACAATTAATTTCATCGTTAGCCATCTCCCTCACCAAGGCCAACAACGCCAACAAAACCGGTCCTTTTCAGGACCACCATCATTTTTGTAAAGAATAATTTGAAATATTCCTCGCCCAAATCACCTTTTGTCCGAAAATTCCAATGAATATCAACATATTTGAAGAACGTGTTCCTTATGTATTCTACATCTCTCCGGTTATGTCGCAGACATTACCCACCCATCTTTTTTTGTTATTAGTACATGTTATACATACTTCAAATTTTAATACAGCATAGAGGAACATATTTGCAACAAATTGGCCTAAAAATCAAATCATTCTGTTAAGTATGATAAAAGTTATTAACGTTCAAAATCTGACGCGGCACCGCAGCCGATATTTTGAAACGGGACCCCTATATTGAAACCTTAAATGTATTCTACATTAAAAAAAAGATGGGTGGGTAATGTCTGTGACATAACCGGAGCATCGTGACTTCACTTCGAGATGTTAATTTAAATCTAATGATTTATGCAGTTAATCAAAGGAGGCTGCCAAAAAGTTCGAATAAAAGCAAGCGACTAGTGTACTTTGCACGTTCTATATTTTATCAACACTAGAGAGAATCGATAAAATAATTCAAAGTGTAATAGCAACATGCAATTGTGGCAACACTGGCCATAGGATGGTGGGTGAACACGCACATTCGTTTTAGTTATGATGTATTAGCAGCAGAAAGGAATGGAAAAGCAGTGCGCGAAAACGAGCGAGAGGATAATTTAAATTCTCTTTCTATCCACATATCGTATTTCTAACCTACTTGCTGAAAATTGTTATACACCATAAAATGTAAATTTCAGTTTAACTCTTATTAGAACACAATTAATTGGTCCTGTAAAGAACCGTTTATTGTTTTATTGCGGGAGCATAATTCAGACGCACTCCCCGCGGACACGGTGAGCTAGAAAGCACTATTTTGCATTCTCGAACAAACCGACCAAGTAGGCATCGTTGTCTTCTCGGGGCATCATTACGACTGAGCTTTGTAAGCGTAGCTCAACTTTGCAGTCCTGCACAATCTCACGACCCAGACGCTGGAACGATAGCCTACTCTGTTGCCCTTTAGTTGGGGCGAAATTCTTGCAGGGCGACAGTTCCGATGAGTCACCAGTAGCTGGGGCACTTTTTCCGTCCGTCGCTATTGCCAACTGCTTTCCTTCGCTGGACTGGCTGCTTGCTAGTGCTTGAACGAATACGAATGATGAGAAAAACCGAACGACCAATATTCATATATGAACACACGAGAAAGCACTACCATCGCTCGTTTTTGTGCCATTCCTGCGCCTTTCCTTTCCGTTCGGCTACCAATACTAGCATAACCAAAACGAATATTCTGTCTTTCCATCGCCTTCAATCTAGTGGCCAGTGCTAGCAAACTTGCATGTTCAGTTTTTCAATAACAACATTCAAACAATATTTTCAAAGAATGTTGCAGATTTGAAAAGAAGGAAGGAAAAGATTTTCACAAATTTAAATTCTTTCGTGTTATTTGTTAGCGCTGATAAAGGCTATTTAGTTTGCTACTAGCAAGGAGCTGCACAAACAAATCGATTTATGCAGTTAATCAACGGAGGCTGCCAAGTTCGAATAAAAGCATGCGACTAGTGTACTTTGCACGTTCTACATTTTATCAATACTAGAGAGGATCAATAAAATAATTCAAATTGTAATAGCGACATGCAATTGTGGCAACACTGGTCATGAGATGGTGGGTGAACACGCACATTCGTTTTAGTTATGATGGTAGTAGCAGCAGAAAGGAATGGAAAAGCAGTGCACGAAAACGAGCGAGAGAGGATAATTTAAATTCTCTTTCTTTCTTTCCACACATCGTATTTCTAACCTACTTGCTGAAAATTGTTATACACCATAAAATGTAAATTTCAGTTTAACTCTTATTAGAACACAATTAATTGGTCCTGTAAAGAACCGTTTATTGTTTTATTGCGGGAGCATAATTCAGACGCACTCCCCGCGGACACGGTGAGCTAGAAAGCACTATTTTGCATTCTCGAACAAACCGACCAAGTAGGCATCGTTGTCTTCTCGGGGCATCATTACGACTGAGCTTTGTAAGCGTAGCTCGACTTTGCAGTCCTGCACAATCTCACGACCCAGACGCTGGAACGATAGCCTACTCTGTTGCCCTTTAGTTGGGCCGAAATTCTTGCAGGGCGACAGTTCCGATGAGTCACCAGTAGCTGGGGCACTTTTTCCGTCCGTCGCTATTGCCAACTGCTTTCCTTCGCTGGACTGGCTGCTTGCTAGTGCTTGAACGAATACGAATGATGAGAAAAACCGAACGACCAATATTCATATATGAACACACGAGAAAGCACTACTATCGCTCGTTTTTGTGCCATTCCTGCGCCTTTCCTTTCCGTTCGGCTACCAATACTAGCATAACCAAAACGAATATTCTGTCTTTCCATCGCCTTCAATCTAGTGGCCAGTGCTAGCAAACTTGCATGTTCAGTTTTTCAATAGCAACATTCAAACAATATTTTCAAAGAATGTTGCAGATTTGAAAAGAAGGAAGGAAAAGATTTTCACAAATTTAAATTCTTTCGTGTTATTTGTTAGCGCTGATAAAGGCTATTTAGTTTGCTACTAGCAAGGAGCTGCACAAACAAATCGATTTATGCAGTTAATCAACGGAGGCTGCCAAAAAGTTCGAATAAAAGCATGCGACTAGTGTACTTTGCACGTTCTATATTTTATCAACACTAGAGAGAATCGATAAAATAATTCAAAGTGTAATAGCAACATGCAATTGTGGCAACACTGGCCATAGGATGGTGGGTGAACACGCACATTCGTTTTAGTTATGATGGTAGTAGCAGCAGAAAGGAATAGAAAAGCAGTGCACGAAAACGAGCGAGAGAGGATAATTTAAATTCTCTTTCTTTCCACACATCGTATTGCTTATATTGCTTTCTGAAAATTATTTGTTATGCACCATAAAATGTAAATTTCAGTTTAACTCTTATTAGAACACAATTAATTGGTCCTGTAAAGAACCGTTTATTGTTTTATTGCGGGAGCATAATTCAGACGCACTCCCCGCGGACACGGTGAGCTAGAAAGCACTATTTTGCATTCTCGAACAAACCGACCAAGCAGGCATCGTTGTCTTCTCGGGGCATCATTACGACTGAGCTTTGTAAGCGTAGCTCGACTTTGCAGTCCTGCACAATCTCACGACCCAGACGCTGGAACGATAGCCTACTCTGTTGCCCTTTAGTTGGGGCGAAATTCTTGCAGGGCGACAGTTCCAATGAGTCACCAGTAGCTGGGGCACTTTTTCCGTCCGTCGCTATTGCCAACTGCTTTCCTTCGCTGGACTGGCTGCTTGCTAGTGCTTGAACGAATATGAATGATGAGAAAAACCGACCGACAGAATCGCGCTAATATGCACTACTATCGCTTTCTCGCTCGTTCTCGTGCCGTGCATGAGCCTTTCCTTTCCGTCCGGCTTCTAATGGCCTAACCAAAGGAATATGCCGTCTTTCCCCCACCAAGTGCTCTCGTCAAGCAACCCAATGCGAATAACCATACGAACAAACATGTAGTGGACCTATATATAAACTTTTCATTATTTTATTGTTCGGTTGGTCTACCATAACGACGGCTCTGTGCGGGATGGGCTGAAAATTTTCACTTTTCCGAGTCGTTTTCGAATGATTTTTCAAAACACATTTTTTTTGTTATTAGTACATGTTATACATACTTCAAATTTTAATACAGCATAGAGGAACATATTTGCAACAAATTGGCCTAAAAATCAAATCATTCTGTTAAGTATGATAAAAGTTATTAACGTTCAAAATCTGACGCGGCACCGCAGCCGATATTTTGAAACGGGACCCCTATATTGAAACCTTAAATGTATTCTACATTAAAAATCTTTTTTAATACCTATTTATAAATCGGGTAAAAAATCTGATATTCGTAATTATCGTGGAATTGCCATTCTGTCTTGCTTTCCCAAACTTTTCGAATCCATCATAAATAAAACCATTTTCAACCAAGTCAAACATAAAATAACAAATTCACAACATGGGTTTTTTAAAGGCCGTTCAACTAGTACAAACCTTTTAGAATTTGTTGATTACTCGGTAAATGCCATGGATAAAGGAAATCATATAGAAGCTCTTTACACTGACTTCAGCAAAGCTTTCGATAAGCTGGACATTCCCATGTTAATATTCAAACTTGAAAAATTGGGAATCGAGATGAGACTCCTCAATTGGATTAAGTCGTATTTAACAGATCGTCAGCAAATAGTAAAATTCTATGAGATGAAATCTGATATAATTAAAGTTACTTCGGGGGTCCTCAAGGTTCACACTTAGGACCTCTTCTTTTCATTTTATATGTCAAAGACATCTCTCTTATTTTAAAAAACATTCAAATTCTCATATATGCGGATGATATGAAGCTATTTTTAGAAATTAGAAATAATAATGACTATAATGTTTTTCACAATGAAACACAAATCTTTTATACATGGTGTTGTAAATGTTTACTGGAATTAAATGTTAAAAAATGTAATCTCATGACTTTTAGCAGAAAACAAATCACGGCTTCCGTGTCAATTACATTAGGTAATCAAACCGTTCAGAAATGCGATAAAATAAGAGATTTACAGAAATTGGCCTTTAGAAGTAGGTGATACTATGTACCTAGAGCTAGTTACAGATTTAGGAGTTATCTTAGATAAAAAATTAAAATTTATGAAACATTACAACACAATTGCTCATAGAGCTAGTAATATGCTTAATTTTATAAAACGCTTCGGATATCACTTTCAAGATCCTTACACAATTAAAACTCTTTACGTAGCATATGTTCGGTCTATTTTAGAATATTGTAGTATTGTTTGGTCACCATTCATAAAAAAACACGAAGTGAGAATTGAGTCAATCCAAAAACAGTTTCTATTATATGCCCTACGCAAGTTAAGATGGACAGCATTCCCTCTTCCATCTTATGAAGCACGTTGTATGTTGATAGATATTCAAACATTGAAAGAACGTCGGGACTATGCTATGATCTCGTTTCTAAACGATATCGTCATGCAGCGTATTGACTCATCTACAGTATACAGGATAGTATATAAGCAATTAATATTTGTATAATGTAGTCTACACTTGATTGACGAATAAATAAATAAATAAATATTCAGCATTGGAAGGTACAAATTGAGCAGCTTCTAGCACTGCGAGGGAAGCACCTGGAAAAATGCCAAGGTTATTCCTATTCTGAAGCCAAATAAAAATCCAGCAAAAGCAAAGTTACTCTCTTCTATTAGTATTTTTTTAAATCATCCTAACTAGGCAAACATCTCAGACGGGTATTCCACTGGAGTTGCTCCTCTAGACATCAAAAAAGCTTTCGACAGTGTTTGGCACAAAGGATTGATTGCCAAAATGTGGGGTTTCAATTTACCCTTTTACATAATACACATAATTAAGAATTATCTTATTCATCGATGCTTGTACATCTTATCTGTAAATCTGAACTGTAAATCTAATAAGCCACCCGTTCAAGCAGGCGTCCCACAAGGGTCAAGCGTCGTACCATTCCTACATAATATTTTTACCTCTAATCTTCCAAATCTACCCGTAGACTGTAAAAAATCACTTTTCTGTGATGATACTAGCATCTCTGCTACAGGTAAGAGCCTTCGAATTATCTGTAGTCGACATCAACGAAGCTGGAATATGTTTATTGATTACCTGAAAAAATGAAAAATTTCCACTAATGTGGCAAAACATTTGATTGTGTTTTCGCATAAGCCAACAGCTTCTTCTCTTAAATCAAATCATATTCATATTATAAAATTTAATGGTTTGAATTTAACGTGGCCAGATCAAGTTAAATATTTGGACTTGATTTACGATAAAAAACTAGGGGTGGGCGTAGCGTAGTTGGTAAATCGATTGCCTTGTACGCAGCGCACTTGGGTTCGAGTCCCGACCCCGCACATAGGATTAGAAATTTTTCATAAGAGATATTTCTAACCCGAAGAGGCGAATGACCTTAAGGTTAAAACCTCTATAATCGAAATAAATAAAAAAAAAACGATGAAAAACTCACTTTTAAGGATGCAACAAATATATAAAATGTTTATACCCTCTTATAAACAGGAATTATAGGCTCTGCCTAATGAACAAACTAATAATTCATAAACAAATATTTAGACTAGCAATGCTGTATACAATGCCAATTTAGACAAGTTGTGCTACTAAGAAGAAAGCGCTTCGAAGGATTTAGAATAAAATTCGGAAAATGATTTTGAACCGTTCTCCCGAATTGCACAGAATCGCAAACATAGAAACGTTAGAAATTATGACGAACAAAAATCGTTGCAATTACCAAATTGCCTCGATTAGCTCTCTTTATAGTTTATAAGTTAGTTTATAAGGTTTGTTTAGCTCCTTATTCATACCCCTGGCTGCTACTCCGTTATCGATCTGGACTAGCTGAAGTTGCACAGGGAATCAGTAGATAATTATGCTTGGGAGTAGCGAAACAAAATTTCAATGTGCAACTCCTGGTAATCCTAAAGTGTTTATTGATCAATACCGGCGCCGGCCAGGCCCAAACGTAGATCGCGGAAGGAAAGGGAAGGAATTGTTAGTTCGATACTTGCTTTTGCTAGAGGCCGTACTACTGCGCACTCCACAAGTATCACGGAAGGAGGATATTTGTTAGTAAGTATAGAGAAGTTGGATTCTACCTTCTTCTTTACCGACGCCAGAGAGGTGAACTCCACTATCTGGACGAGATATCGATTCATCAACTCATGGACCGGGGACCAACGGCTTTGCTTCCCTTCCGAAGAAAGACGTGACCATAGATTTTTTCACCTCAGAAAAATCTCAACGACCTCGGCTGGAATTGAACCCAGGGGCAACTGGAATGAGTGGCGGTCACGCTTACCACTCAACCACAGGCGCCGTTACTCAACTGCTTAAGCAAATTATATCTTGATATGTAATAATTAGTCGAATCATGAAACCAATAGCAGTGAAAAGTCATCACTTTTGGCTGAACACGCAATATATTGAATTACAAATGTATTGCAGACTAAACAATATAATCAAATACAAAATATGCTGGCTAAATATCAGCTCTAGTAGCTGCTAACTCTAGAAAGGACACTTTTTATTTCAGAAAAAGAATCGATTCCGCAACAGAATAAAATGCAAGGCCCTGAAAATTAGGCAAAGATTCATAGTTGCGATAGGTGAGATAAGCAATTCCATGCTAAAAAAAACGATGTGCAGACACCAATCGCTTCAGTGGAGATCTAACCCTATTCGCAGAAGAGCAACCCCACAATCCACATCGAATCCCGGAAAGGTGTGCATATCTATCTGCTTCATATAAGCTCACAAAGCAGCTCCCAGCAAAGGACGACCGAAAGTGGGCGATGTAGGATATATCGAGAAATTTCCCCGTGACTGTTGCAAATATAGAAATATATGTAGGTTCAACGCCGGAAAAGGATAGTTCTTGATAGGAATTAATGGTAATGAGAGCAATTTACTTTCGGATAATTCAAACCGCGTTAATAAAACATACTGGTAAACGGGTGTTTTTCGCTGCTCAACGGTTTTCCTATCAGTACGCATTTCCATTAAAGATCTACTAATTAAAATAAAAAACACAATTTGTTCAACAAATATTCCTATTCCTTTAACGTTCAAATGGTCTAATAATTCGATCCTCAGTTTTCGACTATCCATTTGCTAATTTGGTAAATTATATCAACTGGTATAACCTTGGTAACTGGAATATGTAAACAAACCAGGCAATTTATGACTTTTTGACAACCTTGACTAAGTAGGCACTCGACATTGCATGCTTCGCTTTGCTCCAAATTTCTAAAGCGAGATATACGTCGCTGAATTGTATAAAGAAATTGGATTTTAGAAGTAGGTGATACTATGTACCTAGAGCTAGTTACAAATTTTGATACCTCAAACGGGTATCGCAATGTGTAGTATAAGACTGCAGTTGAGTGTCATTAAATTTTACTGCAGTCGAACATGCTAGAAACACAAAGTAGCGCTAGAAATGAACCTTTTGAACTTCATTCTGCTTGTGGTACGCTTTTTAAGAAGGATAATGAGCCTATTATCGTCCTGTTTATGTTATAAACCTATCCATTTGAAGCCGTTGGTTAGAGCGGTTTGAGTTTTTGTTGCGCTCAAATAGAAGTATTTCACCATGATCAGCCCATTTTTGTTATTATATCGGTTCATAGGAACGACTCAAAAATGCTGATTTATGCGCATGTCATCGGTAGAAGCCACCGTCATCGATGAACTAAAGCGACACCCTCGCTAATGGGGCAAAATAGTCTCTTCACCCTATGTACATAGAGGCGTATTTTGCTCATTCTTTTTTCTGAATATTCATTCTAGTACGAAATATTATATATGAGTCTCATACATAAATTCCGGAATATGGTTGAAATAGTATTTAATCGTTTTTGCTTGTGATTGAAACTAAATCAGTTCCGAACCAAATGATTTGACGTAAAATCCGTTGACATCAGTCACTAGGTAAGGTGGCTATGTACGGCAATTTTATGAAACAAAAATCGATTTTAAAAAATCGAGATGGAAAGATCGGAAAGAATAGATTTCTCGAGGTAAAAAAATCGCTATTAAAAAGGGCATCGATATCACCAATTCCTCTTGTAAACACAGGAACACGAAGTGAGTTTTAATCTGAAGTAGACTTATGCGCCCATGAAAAATATAGGTGCTGGTGCGATTTTTCTCGGCGGCGGCGACGTACTGGCGTGACATGCTAAAATCGGATATTTTTTCATCAGGATGGGAAGTAGAATCAGCTTGTTGCTCAAACCTTACCATGTTGGCTGTTATGCCAGCGTGTTTCAAAACTAAACTGACGATTAATGACGTAGCGGTATCATCAATTTTCAACACAGTGGTTTGCAACCGGGAAAGAATTATATTTAAGTAAATAAAAATGAAATAAAAATAAATATTTTTAGTAAACTCCAAATTGCGATTGCCAAGATAAATTGAAATCATAGTTCTTAATGCTTGGAAAGCTAACTGTTAAGAATATCGATGCTAACACAGTTTCCAAAACTAAAAACCGTTTTACCCCATCCAATACGTTTTAAGAAATATTCCCCTGAGATAAAATAACAAGACCTTCTACCCGACTCGGACCTAACGATAACTAGCAGCGCCTTCATCAAGTGTGCATTGTCTTGAGAATAAAGGAAACAATTGCATGTATTTGACTATTGACTTTCAATTTTTTTATATACTGCGAAATATTTCCTAAAAGTGAAAATGGAGCTAAGACTTACGGAAGTCGCCTGTTTTCAGTAGCATCACCTGCGCAACGCAGTACTGATATCGTTCAACACATTAGGCTAAACAGAAAGATTTGTTTTGCAGAACAATCTAAAACACGTTGTCGAAAGTGACAGCGTACATGAAAAAGGACAATTTAGAGCTAAGGAAACATGACCTATCACCACGTGTCCCTCTTGCTGTGGTATTTTTGCACTGATTTTGACAAACAAATATTCGTTGAAAAGTTTTCGCTTCTGGCAATGTTTTGGCAATAATGATTTTATGAGATACGTCTCCCAACCTTTGAACGGAACGGATCGTTATATTTCGCAGTGGTGTTCGGTGTGTAAATTTTAGTGAGTCAAGGTCATCCTTTGTTCGTTCGTTAGCTGCCGGTCTGCTGATGTCGACAGTAAATCCAGTACATTGTTTTCGCTGGTGCGGAACAATCGACGTTGTTTGCAGATAAGTTTTGCTTTATTTTTTTTCCTCGTTTGCTTTCTTTCCTTTTCCCTACTTTACTCAAATGAAATAATAAGACACATTCCCGTTTATATAACGCTCTGCCCTCGTGCTTAAATGGCCGAGGGCGAAATACCATCTGATGTAATCATGGAAGTCCCTGATCCCCCTAATACTCGCATTGCTCCCCGCATAAAGCAGTACCCAGAAGATTCCTCTGGGCCATGGGTGGTATATTTTCGGACCGGAGAGAAACCGGTTAATATATTAAAACTTTCTCGAGATCTGACTGCTAATTACCCGGCTGTAGCTCAGATAACACGTGTTCGGGCAAACAAGATACGTGTTCTAGTGAATGATCTCGGCCAGGCAAACGCGATTGCTTGCTGTGAGCGCTTTACACGGGAATTTAAAGCGTACGTGCCTTGTGTGGCCTGTGAAATCGATGGGGTAGTGTCCGAACCGGGCCTGAAATGCGAAGAACTGTTGGAGCACGGGGTTGGCTGCTTTAAGGACCCCTCTCTTGAACAGATTAAGATCTTAGAATGCAAACAATTGTATACCGCAAACACCGAGGGAGGTAAGACTACCTACTCTCTATCAGGCTCGCTTCGGGTGACATTCGCCGGGTCCTCTCTTCCCAACTACATCCTCCTTGACAGGGTTCGCCTACCAGTTCGCCTGTTTGTACCGCGGGTCATGAGCTGCAGCAATTGCAAGCAGTTGGGCCACACAGCCACATATTGTGGAAATAAGAAACGATGCGGCAAATGCGAAGGAGAGCATGAGGATGACTCTTGCGACAAAGAAACTGAAAAGTGTATTTGCTGCGGGGGCCCTTCACATGCTCTTAAATCATTCCCTGCGTACAAGCAGCGCGGGGATAAAATTAAGCGCTCCCTTAAGGAACGCTCAAGGCGTTCTTATGCAGAAATGCTAAAGAATGCTTCGCCATCTGTCCTGTCCGAAAATCCCTATGCTGGTTTGGCTAACGTTGAGCAAGAATCTGACGACCCACGAGAGGGAACATCTTTGGTTAACCCAGGGGAATCCAGGAAGAGGAGAAATCCAGCCTCCCCTACATTGCCCCGTAAGGGTGCCAAGGTGTCGTCCACTCAGAGTGCGCCAACTACAATCATTAAATCCAACGGAAGTGATGCACAAAAGCCGAAGCAATTTGCTCCAGGACTTGGAAATATTAATTCTAACAAGGAGTACCCACCACTTCCAGGGACACCAAAAACCCCAAGTGTCCCCTTTTTTCAAATAGATACTCAGTCCAGTAGCGGACTAATGAAATTTTCTGACATAGTGGACTTAATTTTCACAGCTTTCAATGTTACTGATCCTCTTAAAAGCCTTCTGATACGTTTTCTCCCTATAGTGCAAACATTTTTGAAGCAGTTGACTACTAAATGGCCCCTCCTTGCAGCGATCGTATCCTTCGATGGCTAAATCATTGAACGAGGTCACCGATTCGATCACTGTTCTACAGTGGAACAGCAGAAGTATCCTCCCGAAAATCTATTCCTTTAAATTTTTACTAAATAGTTTAAAATGTGATGCTTTCGTATTATGTGAGACTTGGTTAACTTCCGATATAAATCTCAACTTCCACGACTTTAATATAATTCGTCTGGATCGAGAAACCCCCTATGGAGGAGTACTTTTGGGGATCAAAAAGTGCTATTCTTTCAACCGAATTAACCTCCCTTCGACACCAGGCATTGAAATTGTCGCTTGTCAAGTTCTAATCAAAGGTGCATTGCATTGCTTCCATCTACATTCCTCCTAGAGCCTCGGTAGGGCACCGAACGCTTTGTAATATCACGGAATCCTTACCGGCACCGCGGCTAGTTCTGGGAGACTTTAACTCGCACGGTACGGTATGGGGCTGTCTTCATGATGATAATAGATCAACATTAATCCAAGATCTTTTCGATAATTTCAACATGACCATCTTAAACACGGGAGAAATGACGCGGATTCCTACACCACCAGCACGCGCAAGCGCGTTGGATTTATCGCTTTGCTCGACATCGCTACAGTTAGATTGCATGTGGAAGGTGATCCCTGATCCCCACGGTAGCGATCATTTGCCTATCGTGATTTCAATTGCTAACGGTTCAAGACCATCGGAAACAATCAATGTATCGTATGACCTCACACGGAATATTGATTGGAAGAGTTACGCGACCGCGATATCCGTTAAAATCGAATCCACTCAAGAACTTCCTCCGGAGGAAGAGTACAGGTTTTTGGCTGGCTTGATTCTCGACAGTGCGAATCAAGCTCAGACTAAACCAGTACCCAGCGCGAATACCCATGGACGGTCTCCCACCCTGTGGTGGGATAAAGAGTGCTCAGAGCTGTACGCGGAAAAGTCCACTGCATATAAGGCCTTCCGGGAAGACGGGTTACCCGCTAGCTATCAACAGTACGCGTCGTTAGAAAGGCGAATGAAGAGTCTAATGAAAGCCAAAAAACGCAGTTATTGGCGCCGGTTCGTCGACGGGTTAACGAGAGAAACAGCGATGAGCACTCTTTGGGGTACGGCTCGACGTATGCGTAATCATAATAGTACCAACGAGAACGTGGAATATTCAAACCGTTGGATATTCGCTTTCGCCAAGAAGATCTGTCCGGACTCTGTCCCGGTACAGAAAACGTACCGCGCCGCATCTTCTCACGATACCGCGAACGAAACACCGTTTTCGATGGTGGAGTTCTCACTTGCTCTTTTATCGTGCAACAATAACGCCCCAGGGTTAGACAGAATCAAATTCAACTTGCTGAAGAATCTGCCTGACACTGCAAAAAGGCGCTTGTTGAATTTATTTAACAAGTTTCTTGAGGGTAACATTGTCCCTTATGAATGGAGGTAAGTGAAGGTCATCGCCATCCAAAAACCAGGAAAACCAGCCTCCGACCACAACTCGTATCGGCCGATTGCAATGCTGTCCTGTATTCGGAAGTTGTTCGAGAAAATGATCATGTTTCGCCTCGACAATTGGGTTGAAGCAAATGGCTTACTGTCAGATACACAATTTGGCTTCCGCAAAGGCAAAGGGACGAACGATTGCCTTGCGTTGCTTTCTACAGAAATCCAAATGGCCTATGCTAACAAAGAGCAGATGGCATCAGTCTTCTTGGATATTAAGGGGGCTTTTGACTCAGTTTCGATCAACATTCTGTCAGAGAAGCTGCACCAGCATGGTCTTTCGCCAATTTTAAATAACTTTTTGCTAAACCTGTTGTCTGAAAAGCACATGCACTTTTCGCATGGCGATTTAACAACATCGCGATTTAGCTACATGGGTCTTCCCCAGGGCTCATGTCTAAGTCCCCTGCTCTACAATTTCTACGTGAATGACATTGACGATTGTCTTGCCAATTCATGCACGCTAAGGCAACTTGCAGACGACGGGGTGGTCTCTGTTACAGGGCCCAAAGCTGCCAACTTGCAAGGACCATTACAAAATACCTTGGACAATTTGTCTGCTTGGGCTCTTCAGCTGGGTATTGAGTTCTCCACGGAGAAAACTGAGTTGGTTGTTTTTTCTAGGAAGCGTGAGCCGGCGCAACTCCAGCTTTTATTAATGGGTGCAACGATCAACCAGGTTTTCACATTTAAATATCTCGGGGTCTGGTTCGACTCTAAAGGTACCTGGGGATGTCACATTAGGTATCTGAAACAGAAATGCCAACAAAGGATCAATTTTCTCCGAACAATAACTGGAACATGGTGGGGTGCTCACCCAGGAGACCTGATCAGGTTGTACCAAACAACGATATTGTCGGTGATGGAGTACGGGTGTTTCTGTTTCCGCTCCGCTGCGAACATACACTTCATCAAACTGGAGAGAATCCAGTATCGTTGCTTGCGCATTGCCTTGGATTGCATGCACTCGACCCATACGATGAGTCTCGAAGTGCTGGCGGGCGTTCTTCCGCTAAAAAATCGATTTTGGGAACTCTCATATCGATTGCTCATCCGATGCGACATTCTGAACCCGTTGGTAATTGAAAACTTCGAGAGGCTCGTCGAGCTTAATTCTCAAACCCGTTTTATGTCCTTGTACTTCGACTACATGGCACAGAGCATCAATCCTTCTTCGTACAATCCCAACCGTGTCCGTTTCCTAGATACTTCTGATTCTACTGTATTCTTCGACACATCCATGAAGGAAGAGATTCGTGGAATCCCGGACCATATACGCCCGCAGGTGATCCCCAATATATTTTATAATAAATTCCGAGAAGTCGACTGCGACAAAATGTTTTACACTGACGGATCAAATCTCGATGGGTCCACTGGCTTCGGTATCTTCAACAATACTATCACCGCTTCATTCAAGCTCAATGATCCCGCTTCAGTTTACGTCGCAGAGTTAGCTACAATTCAGTACACCCTTGGGATTATCGACACTCTGCCCACAGATCACTACTTCATCGTTTCGGACAGCCTCAGCTCTATCGAGGCTCTTCGTGCGGTGAAGCCTAAAAAGCAATTACCGTATTTTCTGGGGAAGATACAGGAGTCCTTGTGTACGTTATCTGAAAAATCTTATCAGATTACCTTTGTTTGGGTCCCCTCTCATTGTTCTATCCCGGGCAATGAAAAGGCCGACTCATTAGCAAAGGTGCAGGCGCATTAAATGGTGACGTATACGAAAGACCAATCTGCTTCAACGAATTTTTTAGTATTTGTCGTCAGAGGACGCTCAACAGTTGGCAAACCTCGTGGAGCAATGGGGAACTTGGACGATGGCTACATTCGATTATCCCAAAGGTATCAACGAAGCCTTGGTTCGGGGGGATGGATGTGGGTCGGGATTTTATTCGTGTAATGTCCCGACTTATGTCCAATCACTACACCATGGATGCGCATTTGCGGCGTATTGGGCTTGCGGAGAGTAGTCTGTGCGCTTGTGACGAGGGCTATCACGACATCGAACACGTTGTCTGGGTGTGCGCCGGGTATTGTGACGCCAGGTCTCAGTTAAAGGAATCCCTTCGGGCCCGAGGTAGACCACCCAATGTACCAGTCCGAGATATGCTGGCAACTCGTGATTTCCCCTATATGTCCCTTATTTATACCTTCATAAAAACGATAAATATCCCAATTTAGCCCCTCTCTTTTATTTCTCGTTTTTAGAGTTTCCTCCTGCCTTGTGGAACCGATCAGCTCCAGAGTGCCACTATGTAACCGCCATCGCCCTTACCACTACGCCTGCATAGAAGGAAACTGAAGCGAGAGCGACTCGAGGTCCGATGACCTTTGAAGGATTCCCCGCGGGTCCGAAGAATACCATCCGCCAATCCGGTACTCGACGACTTACTATACTGAGGCGCAAATTTGATACGCTGATCCCCCTCCCCCCCCCCCCCCCCCCGCCGTTCGAGCGAAAGTTGCAAGTTTTGCTCTTCTTTCCCTGTCTCTCCCCTGTCCTTGATACAACTGCTGCTACACTGATGCGGAAATAAGCCACCCTTTGAATATCTTGACCAAGCATAAGTTTTAGTTAAAAAATTCAAATTAGTATTCTGTATTCCTAGTTTTAAGATAGCTATAATTTTTACTCTTTATTGAAACTCTTGTCCTCCATCTTGTAAATAGAATTGAATCCCTAGTTTTAAGATTTCTGTGAAATTTCTCATAAATATTTGTTTCCCCTTTTGTGTACTAAACTATATTGTTAGTTTTAAGATAATCGTAAAATATTTCGTAAAATACTATTACTCCCCCTCTTGTATATCAAAGTGAATCCCTTGTTTTAAATTTTTTCATAAAAAAATCTTTTGGCCCTCTTTTGTATATTGAATCTTATTTCTAGTCTTAAGATAGCTGTAAACTTTCTTTTCCTTTGTAAAAAAAAATATTTCAACATTGTAACCTCCTAGTTTTAAGATACCCAAAATGTAAAAACGAAAGCATTTGGCACCGCCAAGATAACGCATTTGTGCCTATCAAATAAACGAAATGAATAAAAAAAAATAATGATTTTATGCATAGTTAAATATTTTTCAAGCTAAATCTAATAAGGCGAAAGAACTTTTTCGATGTTTTTAAAATCTGGGGGTACGATAGGTCACTATATTCGAGGTTAAATAAAACAATGTACACGCCTAGAAAATCAGCGGTTCAACTTGTATTTGAAGAGTATGAATACTGCCGATCATTTAAAAATAAATAACACAAATAATACATGCAATTCAGAGACGTCATTCAAGTAAGAAAATAAGAAAGTGGCAAATGATGTGAAAAATCATGAAACCGCGGAAGGAAATGTTAAAAAAAAATGTTTTTTCAGCAGCTGTGTCTGGCTTTGTATTTGCGAATGACTTCATTGGTGTCTTCATCGTCGGCAGAGTGTGGAATTGAAGTTGTGTATCATGTTAATGTTCGTATTTTTTCAAAAGCAAAAATATCAAAAAGCCATCACAAAACACGTGTTCAGCATTAATTTTTAAATAAGAAAAAAATTAATTGATATTTTTTTACATTGAATAAATGTACTGTACTGAGGAAAAAATGCGTTTTCGCAAAACAATACATACAACTACGCCGTAACTAATATAGTTGATCCACAGTAACAGCCGAAATGACAGTCGTCAATGATGTTCTACTACGCCAATAAATAATTCTTGCACAAATAAAACAAATTTTATCAAAACATAAGATACACGTGTAGGGCACCGGTTTCAAATAGAGACCAAAAGAAAATGTAATGATATGATAACTCTCTGTTGAAGAGTAATAAAAAACGTATTAAAAATAATATGGCCCCTGTGACCGCGAGGCGTGCGAAACCGACAATCAATCGAAATACTACCTTATGACACCATATCGGCAATTTATGCTGATGTTGAAGTTGTGAATTCATTAATATTGGAAACAGGTACCGAGCTGAAACCGATATTTGTTGAATATTTAGTTGAACCTGTTGGTCTGCATATACAGAGCTAGATGATTATAGAACTCCGCGGCGGGTTGCGATGAACAGCAAACGACTGTAATTGATTGTAAGGTATGCTAATGAACAGCAAAAGATAGCTTCGATGTAAAAATCAGATATCTATTTACGGTTTAAGTCACGGTCATTTGAGTTTATGATGTGCTCAGAGTACGAAATCTGTGGCTATTAGAGATGGTTAGATTCGTCAAGAAATTGTATGGGTAATATAGACACAGTGTTCAACAAAGTCACTCGGCCAGTGTTAAACTTGAGTTCCAGTGAATTTAACTATAAAATGTCAAGCTTACATTAATTCAAATAGTTATTTCACCGAATAACGGTAATTGGAAACATAACGAAAACCCGCCCATCAAACATTCGTTATATCTCACCATCAATCATCTAGGCTTGCAAATAGCACAACAAATTATGTCATGCATTAATAACGTTCATCATCGTCTTTGTTTCAAAAACACATATCGTTTTCTTTTCGATTAACATTGTAGAGCATCCGGAACGGAACGCCTGCTGCATTATAATTTGATCACCCAAATACCTACCTCCTTTACGATGTGCCACATTCCAGCAGCAGTGACGAATTACATACAGCATGTTCGTATCACCAAATCTGACATTTTTGCGTTCCATCCCTCTGACTATCATTACCGGCCTCCCCACCCCAAGCAGGCCAGGGCGAATGAATAAACAAAGCTTCGATCAGAAGCTTAACTTTTATTTTGATGAATGATCAGGAATCAGTTGTGGCACTTTTTGTGTGCTTTGTAAGCATTTGATCGAGCAGAGTAAGAGTGAGAGAGAGAGGAAAAACCGCACCAGTAGCCGTAGTAAGACATAAATATTTAACAAAACAGTAGGGAAAATATGCAATGAAACCGCTTACCTCTTGCTCGTCAACCGACATACATATACGCCACCAGTCACGGTGCGCTGGCTAAGCCCGCTAAAGCTGACATCATCGAATAATAATGCAAAGACCAATCAATTCATGTACGGTTTATTGGAACAATGTCGTCAGCAATTTGAATTAAATTCGATGAATAGAAGACTTGTTCACCAAAATTGAGAACACGCCGCAAATCGGTGGTGGTTTCGGTCGTTCTGAGCTATTGGAAACATTGATTTTAATAGCATATTTATTAGCATTATGATGAAGCCTACAATAACTGTTCCTCCCCAATGATGATATCATACTGCACGTCAGTACGGACGTTTATGCTCATATCATATCAGCGCAAAGTTCGGAGTTCTATACATATCAACAAATTGACGCAACGACCGGCTGCCCTTTGGCATAATACGTCACCCAGACGTTGTCAATCATTCGCTTACAGCGAAGTCGGCGCTTGATTTGTAGATGTTGGATTGTGTGCCAAGCTCAGTTTGTACATGCGTAGGATATCAGGTTGTAATACGCCTACTTAAAAGTGACAATATCTCAACGTTGGGCACAATTATCTGTATATCAACTGTTTCAGTAAAGAAATAATGATTTACGAATGAGACTATGGTCTGAGACATTCTACAAAGTTGAACTTTATGACAAAACCTCAACATATAGTGGTAGATTGGAAACAGGCCGTGTGAAACCGGTGTTCATGTATTAGATAGTAAGTGATCGGTTCCTTCTTCCATTTCATAAGAGGCGAGTTCCTAAGTTAAAATGTAGCACAGTATTGAAATATAGGATCTCTAATCTTACAGATACTCTGCTATATATCTCTACAAGGCAAAAAAATAGGTAAAAACCATTTTTCTCCACCGAGGAGAAATTCGGTAAAACCACTACAAGAAGGGTTCAAAACCTATAACTAAACTAGTTAAGAAATTTGCCTTTCGATTTCGTCTCATCAGAATCCAACAATAACTCAGAGCCAGGACTAAGCTAGCTTGACCCTAGCTCCCAAAACGGAGAAACGATTTGTGTTCCCGAAAAAAATGAATAGTTTGGCGTGCTGTCTCGTAAGAAAAGGAGTTGTGATTAAGCTCGTGAGAACTAGTGCAATTCTCTAAGCGGATTAGATAATCCGTAGTGTCGGTAGTGGTTGTTTCAACCGGCTAAGAATTACACGATGGGCAACCTGTTCCGGTGGTATAAACCCACGAAACAGGGAAGCCCATAGTGTAATGCGACCCATGCTATGGTTAAAATTGTTGAAGGAGTTCAAAATATTCTCAATGGTGAACGAAGCATGGGAAGACCCGGGTGAACTCTCCAGTATGCTGCATTACGCAGCGGAACGTTAGCTCTACACACCTCAATTTTTCGCCAATCTGCATTATTTTGCCACATTTTTGTTGGTGGGGGGTTGGCTAAGACTTTCGACTAGGGTTGTGGTACCGGTAATATCGGTACCGAAAATCCCGGGAATACCGACCCATTATTGGTACCGTAACACCGGTACCGAGCAAAAGTCAGTACCGGTATTTTCGGTACCATTCAAATTTTTTTTATGAAATATATGTAGACTCTATTGGTGCACCCGTTTCTAAATGTCGGTCTGCAATATGGGTTTTAATAATATTGAATTACCTTCTACATAAATCGTTCAGCTTACGCCTTTGTGGGGAAATGAGGTTAAACATTACTAACTCCCATTGTACTGAACGATATGTTTAAATTCCTACACTATTTGGTCGAAGTAAAAGTTCAACTAGCTTCTACTAAATTTCAAAGTATTCACATAAGGGACGTGAAAAATTGTTTTGATATTTTTATTATCGAATTCTGATTGGTTCTAATTATTCACTGGCTGGCCCGTAATAAGACTGTGGCCTAAGTCATGTCTGCATTTGGTTTGCGCTTAAATCTTTATCTATAGAAGAACGAACAGCGATTTAGTAGCTTACAATTTTAGAATTGGTGAACTGCTTTATATGAGCGATTCGTAATTTTTAGTGATCGAAAAATTCAGCACAACTCCCATAGTTTACAGGAAATTAGGAGCCTTGGTATGCATAAAAGTCGAAACCAATTTACAGCAAAGCGAAAATGCCGAAAAGAAATGCGACCAACGTGCACATATTTACATTCTCGCTTCGGTTTACTGTTGATAATAGGGTTTCATAGACTTACCATCTGTTGAAGTCGACGGAAGTTGCACCGCTTGACAATTATTGAATTCAAAGTGGCCTAGATCTGAAATAAACAAAGGTGCCGAATTCGAATAATACCTCCTGCTGCAATGACACATCAGTTTGAGCAATCAATCTCACTTTGAAGCGTTTCTCGAATTATTTGAAAAAATATCCGAGTACCGGTACTTTACCGGTACTACCGGGATTGGCGGCTTGAGTACCGCAGTACCGGTTCTCGCCAAAATGGGTCGGTACTGCGAACCCTACTTTCGACTGATAGGTGCAGTTTTGCTGGGTTTCGATCATCAAATTTCGGTGTGTACAGACGAACCGTGTGGCATCCGGCCAATAATTGAGCCACTAAATTCCTGCTCCCATGTCGTAGCAGGCGTCCCTAAGTGAAGGTGTAATTTCAAGAACCTATTGGCTAGAGGCTTCAAAACATGCCAGTCGCTCACGGAGCGTTTTGGGTTTTACCCTTACTGTGTCTTGACTTATGCTGGAAGGTAAAGCTTCCATAGCATTGGTTCAAGAACCGTACTTCCATAAAGGAAGCTTCTATATTGGAAAGTTGCTTAACACTGCCTTCATTCTTTACAACATGACAGACATGACTAACTCACGTGAAATGCCTCGTGCTTGCATTCTTGCAAACAATGCTATTGACGCGTGTCTCATGTCAAAGCCATACAAATTTCCATATTCTGAATGTAGGAATCCGACCAACTTTTGCGAGGTCTGGGAGAGAGGAGGTGTTAGACATAACGCTTTGCTCTCAAAGAATTTCGTATGAGCTGGGAAATTGGCAGGTTTCAAATGAAACTGAACCGTCTCTATCCAATCATCTTGATGTCACCCTCAATGTTGTAACATATTGTAGTCCTAAATCTACAAACTGGCACCTCTTTTTAGAAAACTTGGCGACTAAATTTCATGCATATTTTCTAAGAATTAGTCAACTATATGACATAAATGACGTCGTGGATACAACAAACTCCTTCATAGTAGCATCCTACGAAGAAGCTTGTCCACCTCGTACTGTCGACTAGGAGAACCCCTTGGTGGAAGGCTGAGCTTAAAAGAATGAAGTATATGAGAAGAGCTTGGAACCGGCGTCAGCGTGATGACTCCAGGGCTTTCAGGTCAGCTCGTAATGCATATAAGCGATGTCTTAGATCCAGGAGTTCCAGAAGTACTGCCTTGCAAAAGTATTTCAGAGGCTGTCGTCTGCCTTTTGCTTCGACAGCCTGATGACAGGATCATCGACGACGGCCGTCAGTCAAACTGCTATGCGACTTGCAACGTTGCCGTCTTGTACCACACACGACAGGTTGCGCATACGGTCACAACTCTAGTTAATGTGCGGTGACAGCCTCGGTTGGTTTTGCGTAACATTTCTATCATTCTTGGTGGTAGAGCCGACACGTCGATGCAGTCAAAGAGAACATTTTTTTCTGTGAAAGTCGTGTTCTGTACATTAGTTCAGCCCAGTACGGTGCGGAATTTGGAACGATTTGGAATGAAAACCGCATGCAAATTCTAAGGCAGAGCGGACTGGCTGCAAAACTATTGCACTAATGTGTCTAGTCTGAACGAGGCTAGCAGGTTTAATAAAATTATTTCAAAATCAAAGATTTTCAGATGAGCTCCTTAAAAACCAGTTGTAGGTTTTGTACTTTTCGCTCGTAAAGATGGTTTTGAACAATTTTCTCCGAGATTAAATAGTTTTACCTAGTTATTTTTCTTGTAAGTTAAAATATAACATAGGACATTGATTGAAGGAGTAGCACTTTTTGATCCCATAGGAGTCCTCACGATCCAAGCGAATAATGTAAAAATCATGGAAGTTGAGGGAATAAGCCATGGCAAATGTTTTAATAAATCAATTAAGTAATACTTCTGCTATTCCACTGTAAAACAGTGATCAGATCAGATCAGATCAGATTTTAAAAATCTTCTTGCTGTAAGTAGAATAGCAATCGGCAAGTTTTTCAGAGGATCGGTAATGTTGAAAGCTATGCATCTCCAGTCCACAATGCCGCAAAATTTTAAGGAATCCCATTATAGGTCGAGTTTCTGACTGTGAAATAGGAGCACTTGGGATTATTGGTACCCCGGGAAGTGTTGGAGGCTCCTGGTTGCAAATTTACCATAACCAGTAGGCGTTGTCTTCGGGTTTGTAGCAGTACATCTAATTGATGAATGATTTTAATTTTGTACCTCTGTTTGGGACTACCTAAGATCCTTACGAGGAAGTTCGGGCGAGGCTGGACTAGGTCTTTTCCTAGAGTTTCCAAGCGGAGCCAAAAAATGCTCCTCGTAAAGGTCGTTAGAGGCGTAATCATCAGTTGGGAAGAGATCGCATGTGTTCTCAGAAATGCGTGGAGCAGTAATTTCGTCTGGAGCGATCTTTGGTGGATCGCTTCAGTTTATCTGCGCGAAGTTAGCACGTTGGGCATGTCAAAAGTGCATGCGGATTCTCTCCACAGTAAACGCACTTCTCTGCGGGCCTCCTGCATGCTTCATCCGCATGGTATCCCCCCACTTGCCACACCGCTGCTTGTTGCTACAGTGGGTGGCTGTATGGTATAGCTTCTTGAAATTGGAACAATTGTTGACCTAAGCTCGGAAATGCAGATCCGGCGACAGTCACGCGAAACGAGTCTGATGGATAGTACTTCCCATCTTCGATGGACTTTGATTGCAATCGCTTGTACTCCAAAATCTTAACTGATTGAAGATTGGGGTTCTTAAAGCGGCCAATCCCATCATCCATCAGAACATCGACAGTTAAACCTGCATCATTTTACAAGACCGTCAATCTCCACATTTCGAGAAAGAATGTAGACGCGATACTCTATCATGGAGAGACTATTGTTAGTAATATTGTTGGCCTGTTTCAAATCAGTCACGACTACGCCCATACGGAAAAAATCCGTTCATAAATTCATGAACAAAAGATTACGATTTCGTGAACTGAACAATTTACGGAAATCGTGACCATGTTTCTGAAAATTGTGAATAATAAACCTTGTATTCATGAAACTATTTGTGTTTCCAACAAACTAGTTCGCCCCGGCGTTACATTCAAATGATTGTTTGGGTTACTGTTGTTGTTTCTTGGACATATTTAGTTTTTGTTATGATTCTTGTTCATAATTTGGGAATACGCAGCCGACAGTCTAACGATGTTCATGATTTCAGAAGCTTATTCGCGATTTTTGAGATTTATCATCATGCTACCGTGCTATTTTAGTGGATCTACTATCGGATTTTTCTGTTTCCCTGACGAGATTTATGTTAACCCATTCATGCCCATGTTGTTTGTGGGCAACAACGTTTTTAAACAGCTATAACTTTTGATTGAGGCAAGATTTGCTTACAAAAACAAGTATGGCTAATAAATGTGACTATTACCTTTCATTTGATTATCAACAGTTACTAGGATCAGCTCTAGAACAGAAGTTATTGCATTAAGTCTGATTGGATTCTGATGGAGCAGTGCTGCCAGGGACAGTTTCCGTTGACGACGGAAAATGATTTTTAAATTTATCTTCTTTATGTTGCAATAATATTGCAAATTGATAAAACTTATCAATTTAGGCAGTCTTTGGCTACGTTTTCCACGCAATTGGACTATTGTAAATATTCTAGAAAAATTGTATTGAGCATTGGAACGTAAAAATTGAGCAGCTTCTAGCACTGCGAGGGAAGCACCTATCTTTATGCAAAAAGGCTTTTCGTGTTTATTGACTCCACCGTTTTCATGGAAAAATAGTTTCGAAACCTTACATGCACTAGAACAAAGTTGGGCATGAAAGGGTTAATAGATTCAGGATCTTAGTCGCGAATTTGGTAATTTATATTCACGTTTTCGTTATATTTTAGTCACCAATAGAATGCTTCATATTCATGACCTCCGAATCTATGTCGGGATTTTTAATATTTTAATTATAAGTGATGTAATTTATGTTCATGATTTCAGGAACTTTGGCATGATTCACGTTGTCGTGATATTCGAGTCACGAGTAATGATTTATGTTTATTTATATTTATGATTTCAGGATTTTAGTTACGATTTTTGACATTTATGTCATGAGTTGTGTGATTTATGTTCACGATTTCAAGATCATAGTTTCTGTTTTGGCAGCACTGCCGCCAAAAACTAATATTTTTTCTAGACTCCTTGAATAATTTTCTTCAGAAGCGGTTTGATTCTAAAGTTAATAGAACCAAAGATATGATCAAAAGAAAATCAAGGGTTTTGGCAATTCGCCAAAACGGGGGGTGCACCCATGACCCGAGGGGTGGCTCAATTGACACAAAAATTTGGGTTTTTATATATTGGCCCTAGATGAACTATTCCTCCAAATTTGGTTCAAATCCGTGAAGGTCGATTTCAAGTTTTCATCTTTTTTTGATCACTTCGCGTGGAATGACCCATTTTTATGTTCATGATATCAGCAGTTTTATTTCTAATGACACGATTTGTGATGATCAGCGTAGTTTTCGTTTTCTGTCATGACATCACACTGAACCGTATCAAATGAATAACGATGTACGAGGTTCTAATAGTTTTCGTACCTATTACTGTGACAAACATAATTCCACGAATACTACCTAAAATTTTGTGAAAGAGATCACGTGAAAATTTTATCACCATGTTGCATGAAATTGAAAATGATTAGAAATATATTCTAAATATTACAAGCACACAAAATAGATCGTATATAATGTACTAGGATTCACGAACTAGTTCAAGAATACATGAATAACAATTCATGATCTTGTGAACTGTTTGGCGAGCACGAATGGTCAGACGTGACTATTGTACTATGAATCATGAACCAGGTCACGAATAAGTGAAAAATATTTTATGATTTAGTGAACTGTTTCACGATCATGAATGGTAAGTTGTGATTATTATACTAGAAATCATGATCCAGTTCACAAATACCTGAAAAATATTTCATGATTTTGTGAACTATTTCACAAGGAATATATTAGAAACCATGAACCAGTTCACTCACCATTCAACATTAATCCTGAAGCTTAGAAATAGTATAAACAATTCAAAGAAGTTAATTGATGCTTCTATCTATTCTGTATTAATCACTCAAATATTACGTAGATCGGTTGACTATGCTGCGAGTTTTTACTATAAATGTAAACAAAAGTCGCACTCACACGTGTATGGCGTGTCATAATCGTGCATGGAAAATTTTGCATAGAAAAAAATCATCAATTCTTAACTTTTATTCATATCTTTGGCTTCATTCGGTCTATAAACAATCGGTGAGATGCATTTTAAAGGAAATGAGTCCGGAAAGAAATGGCTATTTTTTGTTACAGTGTTGCCAAATATGCTATATTTCCAGTTTAAAACTTAAACTGCATTTTTCTTACAATTCGTGTATTTTTGTTTTGAAAATGATTACACATAAAAACATCTTATACACCAAGATAACCTGAGCCAATCCCCAGACATAGTCATTTGAAGGAAAATATTAAAAAAAATTCAGCACGTTTTTCGCTATATCTCAGTAACCAATCAGTAGGGTAAAGTGCCTATTTTCACCATATTAAGCAGGGTGCCACACTAATTCATTAATTTCTCGGCCTACAATCCATGGAATGCGAAAAAATGATATCAACCGCTTTGCTTCGTTGTTAAGAACCAATATAATAACACAAATGGGCTGGAAACAGTGAATTTGTCGTGTTTGAGCGCAACGAAAACTCGAATCGAGTGCTCCTATTGTTTCGCTACCATTTGACTCAATGCGTTGAACAAATATGGGAGACATTGGTCTTACCAACGGCTTCAAATGGGTAGGGTGATAATAGAAACATGGCGAAAATGGGCTCATCACCCCATGTCAAAATTCTGATAACGCCACTTTGTAGAATTTTTTTAGTAAAGTGATGTGGCATATCTAACTCAGTTTACCCCAAAATGGCGTTTGTCATAAGACAGCACAACAGCGACGATATATGATGCGTGGAATTTGGTACAACACATCTTTCATTTTTGCAATTTTTGTGTAGTTCTGTTAAAAATCTCCTGCTATTAAAAACATGATATAATTGCTAGCCAGTGGGAGCAGTCGCATAACTCTATCAATTTTGATTGATTTTTCACAACGAATTTAGGTTCTTATGCATTATATGCGCGGAATTATGTGCCTTCAAGGCAGTGCTGCATTCGGTAACCGTAAACAGAAAACCTTCCTACACGGTCGCAAGTACTCATATTCGACTCTCTTTCCGTATAAGTTCTCGCACTGTGACAGCACCATATAGTGTCAGTCATACTACGTGAGTGCCTTTGCGAAAAAAATGTTCTGTCTTTTCGCTCTTTTGTTCACTCAGTTTGACTGAAGCCTCTCGATGACAGTCAGTTTTGAAAATTATTGTCATTAGGCCCAGCAAAGGGAATTTTAAATTCTGCACGATGCAAGTCTTGAATTCAATATTATAGTTCAAATACATTACCTATTAAACAATTGGTTTGGTTGCTAACCGAAATTTGTTTGAGAAATATTGTCTTTCATTTTCCGTCACCGTTTTGATAGGAGTTGTAAGCCACGTAAATTGCTCATTTAATGTCATATTCAATCATATAATATTCATTCTACATTCTATGGGATTCCCTAATAACATAAAACCAAATACAAATATGTTAATACGGAATGCTCTGACGATTTTTCGAGGACACGTTTTATAACCCAGGTACACCGATAAAGGTACACTGTCAAAGTGACAGTCTACGTTGAAAAAATATATAGCAAACCAGCACCACTGCTTCTACATAAACAATTTATATTTAAGTTACCATAGATACTTTTATGTTTATAAGGAATAAGAACTGTTCGGTGAAAATTTGAGAATATATACGACGACAGTCAAAAGGCCGATTTTTAAAAATTGTGGTGAATCTATCAGTAGTACAAGGAATCTAATGGCGACCAGGAAGTCATCGAAAGCAAAAATCGCCTATGAAATCCGTCGACGTTGAAATGACTTGCGTCACAATTTGTGTATGATACGGAGCGACAAATTTAACTCTAGAACTCTCCCAGAGACTTTAACGACAATCTATGTCCAAACACTCCACGTTTTATTCTGTTGTCGACATGGAAAAACCTGAGCAACTCTCGTATTTTACAGGATCCCGGCTGTCCTTGAAGGCCTTGTGCTACAGGTAGATTTGAGTCCTGGACAAAACTTATTCTCCGTTCCTCCCTATGAAGTTCCTGAGTTTCGGTAAAAGTCTGTTTGAGATACACACAAAACTTGTTTGAGTAGCGCTGTTCGATCAATTCAAATCAATCAAGTTCGATTATATTTTCTCAACTCCATATATGTAACCGAGCGTAAAATACTACCTTCACAGTAAACGATGCTGCACCACGACTTGCGCTGTTGCGTTTGAAAGTGGAAGATCCTGCGAACATTTCCCCCCACTTTTGAGCGTCCTAATACCTTGATATGTCACAAGTTCCGTTTGCTTCTGATCACCCCCTGAATGGTGGAAGAGCGATGCTTCAAGATGTTGGGTGCAGATCACCTGAGGTAGTTTTCGTTTGCATTCAAAGTCTCCTGTAATGCAATAGAAAAACTTCTCTATTGGACCACAGAATATGAGAAAAGCTATCACTTTTATAGGGTAATTTGGGGAGAGATGCCACGCATTTCGAAAGATCGATTCTGCATCAAAGTAAACCATTCAATAATTGATAAAATGATTTTTATAAATTGCGACAAGTTTCTAAAATACCGTTAAATTGTTTTTGTCACGAAAAAAAATCATCAAATTTCCACGAACATTTTACAAAAAAGGTCATTGCGGGAGAGATGCCCCATGTGCGGGTGAGACGCCGCACCGTGGCGTGACCACGGAAAAATTAAAAAATAAATTAAAATGGACTGACATATAAAATTCTGTAAGCATTACTACCGAGACTATTTATATGAAGTTGCCATACTATTGAGAATATTTAAAAAAACATGGATAGAGGACGAACATGCATATCTATATTTGTGAGCAGAGCACGTGAGTTGAAGCGCTGTAAATTTTACCAATAAATGCTGGCAAACATAATCGTGTATAGTTTGGTTTTATTAGGGTTGCGCTTTCTCTTTCTATAACATGTGTGCATACAAAAGAATTATCACTTCCAGTAATCCTACAGTACATCTGCTGAGCCCTTCCGAATCCATGAGGTGTGTTTCTGCTCAACATTGCATGCAGGTCAGAAATCAACAAAACCCAATATCTGACTGGCGCCCTCAAAGTCTGAATTTAGACAGTAGTTTTGTTCCACGCCACATTTGACGTCCTTGATGCCATTCTGTGGGCAGGAAACGATCTCCCGAATTCGGCGGCATAATCGTTCGAGTAGGTAGAGTATATCGATTCGTTTATCTAGGGATTGGAGGGGAAAAATTAACATATGTAGATGAGAATAAACCAAAAAGGTTTTAGTTAAACAGGTATTGACGCAAAACAAGCAAATATCATTAAAAGATTCAGCAGGGTTGAATATTTTTCAGTTGCATTATTTTAGTTACTGAGTGTTACTGTAGCTCGCACTGCACGCACTTGTTCTTTAATTGTTAGTTTACTTGTATATGTACCGATCGAATCCGTTATGTTGTTCGCAAGAGCATACATCTCAAGGGGTGTAACGTGCAGCTGAATTCACTACAAAACGCTTGAATAAACTTTGTGAGTTCTGCCTTACATACCTTCTTACACATCTCAGCTGATCCTAGCTGCCGATGGTTCAACCAGAATCAATTGTTTGGTTACATCTCCATTTGAATTTAATTATCCAGAACCAACCGCGGCACTCGATATGGAAGTTGTCGGTGACGAAAACAGCACAATGAATGTATTTTAATGAGTTTATATACATTATTTATTAAAACAATCACCGTTTACTACAGTTTACCATCGCTTCCTGCCACTGTTTGAAGGACAGTCTTCAATTTATCGATATCTGCAGGATGTTTAAAATGCAGTTGTAGCTGAGTATATTGTGCGACACAGCGTTATCATCAGAAATAAATTAATTCGAAGTTGATCAGTATACCCTGAAAAGAATTTGGCTTTTCTCGCATTGTCGATCGCGTCACCGTTTTGCTCCTGCTTCCCGACATCGAAGTGCATCATTGGTTACTTTTTAAAAATGATTCTATTCACTGAAAATTGGGAATGCCATTAGTTGAAAGATCGATGAATCGTCATAGTATTCAGCTTACTTGAATTCTCGATGAATCTTGTGTCCAGTTATCCGACTTCGGCAACAGAAGTGGATGATATGAACAACGGAATAAAGCGAGGAATAAAGTGTACGGACTATGTTGTAAGTTGTTTGTGTAACTAACGAAAACAACATAACCATGGGCACGATAAACAGATTGCGTTGCCAGTTGTATTTATTTTCATAAACTTTAACCTGTCAAGACGGAGCAGAGCAATTGGGTTGTGTAATTTGATTGTTCAGTGAACCAAAATATGGTATTGCTTTTGTATGGGACCTTGGCGTATTTAATTTGTATTTGATAAAACTAACTTTTGTTTATTCACAGTCTAGAGCACCCAAACACAGTAGGCAGAGTTAAAATGCAAGGAAATCAAAAGAAATATATGTTGTGTTTTGATCATGTTGATGTGTTCGGTTAGTTAAAAATATGCTGTCTGTTGATAAATATTTCTGCAGTAAACCAGGTCAAAAAACAACATGCATTACTACCAATTCAGGAGCATATAAGCTATAAGTAACTTTCAAGTTTATCTATCAGCATGTTCAAGTTTAACTATCAGTATGTACTATGATTTTGATCGAATTTAAGGCAATTGCGAAGGGTCAATAAGCACTGGCTAGTGATTGAATCGTATATGGTTTATTATTTAGTGAATAAAAACTACGCTTGTTGAATTCGCGTGGTAGACAAAAAGGAAAGAGAAATTATCATTGTGTGTTGTCACTTGACTCGGTTGTCTGCGCCCCGTCATTTTTTTTTCTCACTCTCCCTCGTCACTGTTCTTGGTACTCACTATGCTCAGTTTCGGTTACTCAAGTTCTCTCAACTGAAAAAGACGATCATTTTGATTTGTGACTGAAGCTTTGCGTACATTTTGAAGAAAAAGTGATGATCATGATTTTGTGCAACTCTACTTCAAGGTATATAAAAGTCAATATTTGTATGTGTATGATTCATGGACTCCCAAACAGCTTAACCGATTGCCGCAAAAATTTATACATAGTAAGCATTTGTTATGGAGCGTGTGTGTGCGCTATTGGTTGAAGATTATCTGCTCGCCCGATGGCGCTTCGGAACAAATTGTGTTTTCTTCCTATTTTGTTGAAAATCGCAGCAACGCGCGGTGGGTATTAGCTAGTAAACTTATAAATGTATAGTAATAAATGTTTGGGTAATGTCTACGATTGATTGACGAATAAATAAATAATAAAAATAACATCTTAAAACCTGCATCAGTTACAATTTAACAACCAGTATAACAACTATGATTGGTGGAATATTTATACAGGTCGGACTCGATTAACCGGGGATTCGATTATCCGTGATTCGATTATCCGGGGAAAATGATTCGATTCTCCGGGTGTTTTGAAAAAAATCAAATTTCAACTATAATGTCTTATTATAGTGCTAATTCGATCATTGCAGTCAATAGAACATTTTTTTCGGGCAATTGGGGGGTCTAGGGCTAACCTCCTCTCAAATTTTAACCTACCTCAAAAATAGCTTATATATGGGTTATTCCGCGCAAAGTAACCTAAAAAACAAAACTTGGAATCGACCTTCATGGACTGGAACCAGTTTTGAAGAAATTGTTCATTAAGAGACAATGTATAATAACCGAATTGTTGTGTCGTTTAAACAGTCCCTCCATGGGAACACCGTTATGTGTCCGATGCGGTACCCGGATACCTTTTTAGGTTACAAATAATGAAATTCCGATGTTTCATCCGTAGCTGGAAATTGAAACTTTGTGACATCTTAGAACTTCACTAAGTCAAGCTTTTGGGATAATAATGTTTTCGATATAGTAAGAAGGGAGTGAGGAGGGGCTCCTGAATTTTTTACTATGTCACAGGCCGACGTGGATACCCGGGTACCCCCAAAACTGAAATGCCAATAACTAAGGTAATTTCCAACCGATTTTGATGCTTTTGGGTGTTTTGGATTCAAGAACTCATCCACTTTTAGACTTGGTAAAAATGAATCGGGTTATTCCAACCGGTTCCCGGGAATCCGAATTTCCGGAAGCATGTTCCAGTGCTTGGATACTATTTGTGAATTTCAATGGAATACTAGCAATATGGGTATCAAAATTCTTGGCATAGCATCAATAGGCTGTATCTCGTGGTATTGGAACCATTTGGTGATTTCACCCCGAAACAGACTTTCCGGAGCAGGCTCCCGTAGGGCTGTGAATGGCCATTCCATTCCAATTCCATTTTTCAAACTACCATAGGGTCCCGCAACAATAAATAACAGATTTCCGAGACAATTTGAAGAGTTTTGATACTCATTTTGCTAGGGCATTATTACTCCGGAAAATCCGGATTAACAAGAACCAGGTCCGGTTCAATGTTACAGAATCCAAAAGTGGACGAGTTCCTGAATCTAAAACATCTAAAAGTGTCAAAATCGGTTAAAGGAAGCCATAGTTATGAGCATTTTAATTTGTGGTACCCTGGTACCCTCTTTGGCCTGTTATAGGTGTTTTTTGTTGGACACATATCGGTTAATTTCAACAAATTGTTTAAAAAAATGTTTTTCTTCGGATTATATCTCTGGTACTGTTTGCACTAGAATCAATCAGCGAGATATTTTTTTTAAGATTTGTTTGGGATTCCAAAAAAAAAGAAAAGTTTTTAATGCCAATATTGCCAAATATGTAACTTTTTAATTTTACACTAAAAGTACATTTTTCTCGTAATACATCGGTTACTGTAGGCCACATAAAGTGTCGTTTTACCTACATTGCTCGGTCGGTTTTTGGCTATCTCTTGGGATAATGATGACATGCTTCTCAGGATTCTGTTTGGATACTTTTAAAGATTCTGATCGAAGTTTTCTTAATATCCCAATGGAATGTATTTCAGAACTTCGGATCAATATTTATCTGTATTTCTACGGTTTTTTCTCTGAATATTGATGCAGGATTCTAGAGAAAAGCTTCTTAAATGTCTAGTGGAATCTTTCTCAAGATAGAATTCCGCTTAAGTTTATGCTTTATTCCAGATACTGATAGAATCATGGTCCTATTATCATTGGAATCCGGTGTAATGTTCTGATGAATATCCTGCTTTGAGTTCCAGTGGACTTTGACACAAACAATATTGCTTTTCTCCCATTATCCCCTTCAATAAGTGATTCCTGCTCAGAATTCCAATAGCATCTTTAACCCGTTCGTGCCCTTCTGGTTGATGAACAACCATGTTTCTATATGACTATAACTTTTGGTTTACACAACGTCAAGTAAGGCTAATAACTGCGAATAAGATCCTTCATTTGAGCACTAAAAGTTATAAATATTAGCATTAGAACAGAAGTTATTACAATTAATCTGATTGGGTTCTGCTGAAGCAGTGCTGCCAGGGATAGTTTCTGTTAATGGCGAAAATGAAATTTTGGAATATTTTCTTAGCCTGGGAATATTAATATTGAAAACTGCTAAAACTTTGTAATTTAGATTGCCCTCAATTACCTTTTTTATGCAATTGGACTTGATCGGAAGGTAAATATTGAGCAGCTGCAAAAGAAGCACCTATCTTTCTTAAACCAGGTTTTTCGTGTTTCTTGACGCCAACAGTTTTAATGAAAAATAGTTTTGGGACCCTCTACGCGGTAGAAAAAAGTTGGTCAAGAAATGGTTAACGAGATTCTGAAAAGAGACCCGGCCATCACTGGAGATGATTTCAATTCTAGGGTAGCTCAAGCAAAGATGGATGATAGGCTATGTAAAGAGGGCGCCAGCAGTACTTCTCGCTGAGGCGCCCGGGAACCTGGTAGTCCTTCGCTAGTGACAACTATGAGTGGGACAATTTGCGAAGACTACACGCGTAGTTAGTACCTGCCAATCCAGTATTGGTCAACTAAATGATGCTACAAGGACAAGGACAAGGATCTCTTTGTGGGTGCGCAACACGCACTCTTCTAATTAGAATGACTAGACATGTTAGCTGTGATATGTGACACTCCACGTAAATTAAACTGGAGCCAAGAAACAGACGACCCCCAGTTTACTTACTAACTTAATTTTTTCTGGTATTCGAGTAATCGAATCAGTTACCTCGGAAAATCTAAGCCCTGGGTAATCGAGTTTGACTTGTATTGCAAAAGACACACCTTATTAAAAAATTTATCTTAGAATTCTTGTACAAATAGCTATAAACAACTGATACATATCGTTAACTCGTTACCAATATGAATAATAAATGAAAACCAACTGAAAATACAAATCACACCCTGAAAGTCTGAAAAATCGACTAGGGCCAAATTTACCATAATAGGAAAATTTGCCCTGGTCATTTTATTTCCAATTTCTCTACGAATGAAGCTTAAATTCATAAAATAACGCAAAAAAAAGTTTGATTCGATTATCCGGGTGATTCGATTATCCGGGGTGAGATTTTTTTCAAATCCCCGGACAATCGAGTCCGACCTGTAATAAGAGCTGATTTGCCTAGTAGTAAAACTAAATGTTAATTAAAACTTAAAACGAGTGAACATCCGTACATTTCGGTAACTCGAATTACTGTATGTAATTTTGCTTGGTGATGTTCGCACTACCGCCAATCCCATAAAGCTTGGGTAGTTTAATAATTGAAAATCTGCAAATGTTACATACAGAAAATGTATTATTTTCAACTGAAATATGAGCGATTGTTTATTACTCCATCCATTTGTTCCCTAGAGAAATCCTAGTTCTGATCGAGCAAGATAATCGAGCCAATTTCAATGTTGCACGATGTATACCCTAATACTGATTCGTAGACAAGCGCAGGGGGGCGATGATTTAAAGGCAATTATGTTCCGATACGATCCAAAATTGAGCACGCACTTATGGGCCTTTTCGCTAGAAGAATATCCGAAACAAGTCACGCGATTGTACGATCAGTGCACAAAAGCGCGTTCCGGTGTGAATAGGGTCTTTTGTTCGCATATTAGCTGCTTCATTTCGTCGAGTGCGATAATGGCTTAATTTGTGCCTGTTTCGCGTTATTAAGAAAAACTGTGTTGTATACCGATTGTTCAAATTGGGGGATTTGGTGACGCATCGCTGAGCAGTAGATATATACATTGTATCTATACAATCAAATCAGGCCACCATTATTTTGGCGAAGTTCGAGAGTATGACTTATCGTATAACTACCAATTATTTCACCAGCTGAAATTTGTGAAAAATATTAGAAAACATTTTATCCAGCTGAAAGCATAAAAAGATTAAATCCATTATACCGTTATGAAGACAAACTATACGCCGACAGACTCTTTCTTTCTCTTTGACTTACGAGATCCGCCAATTCGCTTTCGTCAAGTGGTAGACAAAATTACTCAGTGTTACTAAGAGAAACGAAAGCAATGGAATTGAAAAACGGATAGGTATTCTAGAGCGTATCAGTTATAAACTTAGAACGGAAAACTATGACTAGGCAGGCTCATATGGACATTATCGAAGGAATATGTGAAGTCGGCGGTAAAACATGACGATGAGTTATTTTGTATCAAAGACCATGCGGTAGACTTGGATGCAACGCCCAACTCCTACTTAGCAGAAGGCAAAGATCATGCCAAATGAGCCTGTCTAGTACTAATTTTCTGTTGTAAGTTTATAACTGATTCGCTCTAGAATACCTATCCGTTTTTCAATTCCATTGCTTTCGTTTCTCTTAGTCCTAAAGTTGCTGAAAATAGCCAACAAAATCGATACAGCAAAATTAGTCAGTGTCCAAGATCACGTTTTATACTCACAATTTACTGGCTGCTGTGTTTTTTCACAGTATATATAAAATCCGACCAAAATCTTGCACTAAGGATTGTTATTTTACATCCAACAAAATATGCTACAATTGCCAATCCTACCTGCCCGTCGAGTAATCAGACGAGCGAACCGTGGCTATACTCAAACTGCACCCAATCGGCTTAGTTCCAGACAAAAAAAGATACTCGATCGATTCCTGACTCACGATCAGGGGCACTAGAAAAGACATAGAAAATCTTAACGTGATATTGAATGAGTGAAGTTCAACTCAACCAGCTCGTAATCCACTCAGGAAATATGTGGAGTTACACACGTAAGCCGATTGCTTCAGCTTCTTCTATTGGTAAGGCCATGCCGCCCGGCTCTTTGTCGCTAACTATACGTATAATCACATCAATGACTGGTAGACTGGCGCAACAGTAAAAAGTATCAAATTAACATATTTTACAGCTTGTAATTATGCATCATAAAACCGATCGATTACTGTTCGGCATTGACAATTTCGTTTTTTTTCGTTTCGGACATTTTCGTTTAAATTCAAAGTATATTAAACGAAGGTGATGAATTCGTTTCTTCAAAAATTTAAGTTTTGTTTAAATTTCTTTGCTAGTTTTTTTTTTCTAATTGAAACGAAATTTATAATTTTGCTAAAGTGACGACCATGCTCCAGCTATTAATGAACAATCGCTCATCCATCTATACACAAAGTTATTGGAAACCAAGACAAGTGAAAAACGAAAGTGTTATAAGACCTAGCGCAAATATGATTAGCGGTCCTTTTGTAGAATCATGTCCACTGTCATCGGGGGGAGGTTCACGAGCTACTCACCGCTTGTACTCGTCGTGACCATAGAAGATCCGCATGACCAAAGCTGGAAAGCGTGCTGCCAACAGTCGGCGGACCGGGTGAGGTGGTGAATGATTAATATCCCCCTCATCTGTTCGTTTGGTGCGCATTCATTCATTTGTCATAGTGTCACATTCACAGTAACAAGACAGGCTTGTCAACGGTCGGTGGTAGTTGACGTAAGAATTTTGATGGAGTTATTTTCGGAAGAATGAGATCTCCGCGTTTTGTTTAATCATGCTCAAAAGAATCGAATAGAAAACCGATACGTATTTTGATTTATTGGGGCGATTTATAACAGAACCAAAAAGGGGAAATATCAAAAGTGTGGTTTCTGATCATCATTGCTATAACAAAGTAACGTTTGAATATCTGAAAATTTCGCTCTCATAAGGGGATTTTACACATTTGTTATGGTACATTTGGCTTAGGAAGAAATGCACTAAGAACTGTTACTATTGAAATGAAATTCCAAATCTGAGATCTAGAAAAAAGCGATTGTGTATTCTATAAAATTTGACGATAATTCGTCTGTGCAATTTATATCTCCTTTTTGATTGTCTTCATCCAATATTTCTCCAATCCAACAGAGTATGCTCAGGATTAGACTACCACGTTGCAGAATATAGTTAAATTTTACTAATTTACTTAGAACCTATCATAAGGACCATGTGTGTTTATGTGTTTTTACATATATTATAAAAGAAATGTATAGAAGTCGCTCAAACTTTCAAGATTTTTTCCGAGGCCTGGAGGGTCTTATATACTAATCGATTGAGCTCGACGATTTGGGACAATATCTGTGCGTGTCTTTGTATTTTTTTAAAGAACAGGAAAAAAACTGTCAAAAAAGCCTGAGAATGCAGAAAAATGCACAAAACCCTACTCAGGGAACAGGTTTGGGCTCGGTCTAGTCCCCGTCGATGGATCTATCCTACTCCGATGAAAAATTCCCCGGCGTGAGACGTTCTCCCGAAACCGAGCGGTAGATTCCTCCCGATACCTATGTTCGTTTCCGTGAGCCATTTAGCTCCCCGCTTCGTCCCGATCCACTCGATCTAGTCCCCGGCGGTGGACCTAGCCGGCAGTAGGTACTGAGGTTTATCCAGTGGCTCCGGGTGGAGCGCAGCTTCCGGTTTACTGGCACCCCAACAACCCACTGCTAGCTATCCAACGTGGTCTACTCGGTCTAATTTTCGGCGGTGGATCTAGCCTAGTCACGAGGTACCCGGTAGGGTGTCGAGGTAGGTCCGGCGATTCCAGTGAAACCTGACGTCCGCTTTAATAGCACCCCGATGACCCGAGCCCGGTGCTACGTCGCGTACTACTCAACTGGTCCCCGGCGACGGGCCTAGTCTACACCGATGGAGAGTTCCTCGGCAGCGGAATTTCTATCGAATCCCGATTTGTGGTTTCACGGCAACTTTCTAGCCATTGCGCTACTTTGTTGGTCCCTTCGCCACTTCCTGTGTAGCTCGGAAAGTATACTCATATCCACTCTGTTGACATCGTCCCAACTATGCTCGTCTCTTCAACGATATTGTCCATTGTCACACCAGGCATACCCCTACGAACTTCTTCGAACCTAGGTCACTTAAAGATCATGTGTTCCGGTGTCTCTTGCACGTTCACACACTCCGGGCAAAGGGGTGATGAAGCATGTCTAAACCGATGCAGGTACTTCCGGAGCATTCATACCCGGACAAAAACTGCGTCATATGGAAGTTCACCTTTTCATGCTTCCTATACACTCAAGTCGACACATTTGGGATGAGTTGGTAGGTCTCCCTTCCTTTCTCCGCGTTATCAGACTCCTGCTGCCACTTAGCCAACGAGTCCGCACGGACCAGTTTCCTTGTATTACGTGCATTTCTCCGCTGGTACCATTCCACGTCCTCAGCCAGAGTGATGCAGATGGGAATCATCCCGGCGATAACGCATACTGCCTCCGACGATATTGTTCTGTAAGCAATCGCGACTCGTACGGCCATCGGCCAGAATGTTCTGTTCAGCTTTTCACGGTTCCGCTTGGTTTTCAGCGCAGCACCCCAGGCAGGAACCCCATATCGATGACGGAATATCGATGACGAAACAGTAGATAGTAGATGTCTCGTGCTGCTTCTCGGACTGCCGACGTGTGGCGTGATTCTCGCTATGGCGTTCGTTGCATTCGCCGACTTTTCGCAGGCGTAGTCGACGTGATTGTTGAATAGAGTGTCCCAAAATGACATCATGTTAAAAAAGTCATCGGGCTCACTTCTTCAATGAAAGGTTAGGGTGTTAGCATCACTTTCTTCTTCGAAGTAAATTTGTGTACTGGTGGCGAATTTTGATTTTTTGAAAAATGGGCCGATTTTGGATAAAATTTAAAATTTATGCCTGTTGAAGTGGTCCTGAACAGTCTTAGATTTTTTTTCAGCATTTTTTGTTTTTCTAGAGATCCAAATGGAGAAGTTTGGTTAGTTGGTTTGTTCAAATTTGAAATGTAAGAGCGGCAAAGCAATTAAAACTTAGTAAAAAGTGAAATTTTTGGTGTTTTTCAGTATTTTTTCTTCAAAACTGGGTATCTACAAAATTTTTAAAGTATAGAAAACACTTTATATAGTTGAGCCGAATACAGGGGCGTAATTTTGCAGAAGAAAGTGTATAGTTACGGCTAATGGGGTATGAGTTATTTAAGTTTTTGTTAGATAAGCTTTGACATTTTTAGCAATTCATCAAAACTAGAAGGAAAATGATGAAAAATGACGTTTTCTGTACGTCTTTAATATGTCAGGACGAGGTTTAATGAGCATCTGATGATTTTTTTGAAACTTAAATTATAAAAATAATGATAACTTTGCTAATCACGCCAAGTTTCTAATTATTTTTTGAAGAGTTAATTCTCCATAATTACTTCTAGGAGGCATCTTCAACAAAATAATTGTGTCAGAAGATGCGCTGTATTCTGTTGTAAAACTTTTTGAGGATATTTGCCCCAAATTTGACTATTTCGGAATTATGTGATCTAAACAGTAATTATCAGTTTTTCAACACTCACCTCAATCTTCTGCATTTTTCTCCACTTTAAAGTTCCTAAAATGGAAATAAGACCTGATTTACAAAATGTGAATACGCCAATCAATTCAGCCTTCAGATATACGCCGTACCCGCTAGTATACAAAATAATTTAAAAAAATCGTCATATGCTCATAAAAACCGATTCTGATGTAATAGAGACAAGCGAAAAACGCCATTTTTCATCATTTTCCTTCTATTTTCCGAAAAAATATATGTGGACTAAGCCCACTTAAGTTGTTTTATTTTGTAGAACAGTGTTATTTTTGATGAATATCATAAAATGTCAAAAGATTATTTAACAAAAACTTAAATAACTCATAGCCCATTGGCCGTAGCTATACACTTTCTTCTGCAAAATTAGGTCCTTGTATTCGGCTCAACTCTATAAAGCGTTTTCTATACTTTTAAAATCTTGTAGATAACGCGTTTTCAAGAAAAACTACTGAAAAACATCAAAAATTATACTTTTTACTAAGTTTTAATGGCTCTGCCGCTTACTTGTAAGTATCATCAATCAGAAATTCATATCAAAATAAGATATTATATCACGGCAAAATATACATCTCTGTTTGATATAAAATAAAGCTGGATAGTTGTTAAAATATCAAGTTTTTGAAGTAGAATACTTCAAACGTTTCAATACAGGGACCCCGTTTCAAAATTTTCTGCCGGGATTTTACCCGAGTTTTTGAACGTGAATATCTGCCGTTGTGCTGAATGAAAAATTAAGATTATTGCGCTATCTGATTGGAAATATGTACAACAATTTTGCATCCAATTCCGTAGGACGTACAATTACTAAAAATAACGAAAATAATGGATTTTATGAAAGCTGTAATTAGCTGATCCATGATTGGTTGATACAATTCGATCAAGCAGCGAGCGTTGTTAGGACTGCCCCTTTGTCATCGAGTGAACAGCAACTGGTATAAAAAGGGAACATAAGAAAAAAAAAATCGTTAGTTTGTGTTCTGACGTTGTAAGCGAAGCAGCTGCTGCGTTTCATGTCAGCTCGCATTCTTCGGTCGTAGGTGGTAGGTAATACACAAGGAAGATAAAATGATGAATTGATGGCACACTACAGAAAAAGTAGAAAGCTCTTTCTTTAGGTGCGAGAGAACCGCGTTTTCTTGCTCTTTAAAGTATATGTGGCGTAAGGTGCGTCAATTTTTAAGTTTAGTTTATGTGCGGCTAGATGACGCAATGTGCATTTTACTTATTTTGTTTGCGTATATCGCGGCTCAACAAGTGAAAAGCTCCATTAAAAGTAATGTCCTGGTACTGCATTCGTTGTCGATTATCATTGCAGGGTTAAGGACGATTCAGACGATACATCAACTTCCGTCAACGTAAACGGAACGTCACCATTCCGTCAGGATAAGTTACATGCAGTTAAATGGAGGCATTCACATACAACATCAACGGCACGGAACGTTTTGACGTACGGCACGTGTGAACGAGCAAAAGAGAAACGTATTTAACTTAAGGTGGGACAGAGAAAGGGTAAAATTCGCAAACGAAAAAAGCTGTTTTTTTCCACACAAAAATCAATCAGCAGTACTGTAACAACATTCTACATACGCTGATTGATTTTTATGAAGATCTGACATACGCTGTGGAAAAAAAACTGCTTTTTTCGTTTGCGAATTTTGCGCATTCTCTGTCCAACCTTAAAAGAACACTAATGTACTATAGTTAAAGTTTAGACAAGATGAGTTTGACATATTCAAACGAGCAGAAGTTTTTTGTATTCAAATGAGCATCTTATATAAACGTTTCAAGTAGAAAGTACAGTGGTATTGACTAACTGCAGCCTATGCAACTACGTTGTTATATGTCTTTTACTCTGAATTTAGCATATTCCCTGATATTTTGTCAAATATAGTTCAATCTTTACAAAATATTAGATAATTGTTAACTGTTCAACAAAACCGGAACATATATTGCTAAAATTATTATGCTCTTCAACAATTTCAAGTTTAGTTCAACTTTTTTGAGCAACATTTCTGGAAGCTATGGCTGTCAATTTTCTCTTGACCAGACTTTTAATGTAGGAACTCTAAACGATACATGACAGTTTTGTTGAAGTGTAGTGTCATGTCAGATTGTCGGTGGGTAAACTTCACCACAACAACGGGCATAATTTAGTACCACAACGAGACAGAAAACTCGTTGGACAAACACGTAATTTTGTCGGGATTTCGCAAAAGTGTAGCCTAAAGCGCTTTAACCTAAAGCGCTTTAACGCTTTAGGTTATGCATTTACTAGGTTTTCAGAACATTTCTTCTGTTTTAGATTAGAAAGATGGGTAGGTAATGTCAGAGACATTACCGTAATGAAGTAGCATACACTTTAGGTTATTAATACGAATTCCGCAATTTTTACTAATTTTTGAAAGGTTTTATTAAAATAAGTCATTTCGGTATATCTAAAGGAAATAGCGAAATAACGTTACAAGTATATCTGATTCTCTACTGTTGCCAAATGAATTGTTTCACTTTCATTAAATGCTCTTTTCAGGGTTACCATATGATGATAAATATGTTCGAATATTTAAGATTTCGATGTACGTGTACCAATATTTCGATGTTTCCATTAGAAATAACGAAATATAATTGGTTTTAATACAACCGATCAGAAAATAGTCAAAACTGTAGCATTTGTATTAACAGCCTAAAGTGTATTCTACTTCATTCCGGTTATGTCTCGGCAGTGGCGTAGCCAGAAATTTGGTTTGGAGGGGGTTTTGATGAAAATCGCAAATTTTTTGAAAAAAATGCTAAAATTTAATATGAGTTTGATAAATTATTGAAAACTCAAAAACATAAGTAGTCTAACAGATGTCATTCCAGTCTACAAACAAGAAGGATCAACATGGAACAGTTTTCAAACCTCTATAGATTATTTTCTTGTATAATATGTCAATGAAGTCAAAAATTGCGATCTTTTAAAGTGGGATAAATGATCTAAAAAAATTTCAACGTTCAAGATCACCTAATATAATAATCCTAGACTTTGAAGGTTTGACAACTTCGGGAAGTTATCAACATAAAACAGCGCCTGCTATGATATAGAAATTTTAGTGATTAACTCTCATAGAGGTAATTATGGTGAATTAATTTTTCAAAAATATTAAGAGACAACAAAGTTTTTGATAATGTCATTTCAAACAATTTTGTTGAAAATATGAAGGCTACATGAATTCAACATATAGGGATTTAAATGGACTGGGCCTGCTATATTTCTTCTTAGTGAAGCAAAATTTAGGTGAGAACTATTTTTTTCTGCGCTCCGGATAAAATTGTTTGAAACAATCATTGCGAGTTGAAAACACAAAACCTATAACTAAATTATGGATGGATGGAACTGAAACTTGCGTTTCGACTTCATCTCATCAGACACCAATTTGGTGGGCGGACGACACTAACTTGGTGGGCGGACGACACTAACTTGGTGGGCGGACTAAGCTAGCGCCGAATTGATGCTAGCTCCTGAAAATGGAATCACTCTTTGTGTTTTTGAGTCCTTTCAATATCTGGGAATTATTTGTTTTAAATCCAGTTCCCTTATTTTTTTTGTAAGCTTCAAAGGCACCTTGAACGCAATGTGTTATGTTATGAATTACCGCAGAAGAGATTTATCAAATACAGTAATTTCAGAATAGCTTGTTGTAAAGGTTTTCTACTACTATATTTCGATACTCTGAATATGTGGGATATTTATGTCTTTGACAAAGTTGATTGAAATAGCACTTTCGAAAACTTTGCTGGAGACATTAAGTCTCGACCCAAATTTGGTCGAAGAGTAATTCTTGTCTATAATTACTTCTAGGAGGATTAACCGTCAAAATTATTCTATCAGCAGATGAACAGTTTTACGTTTTGAAATTCTTCAATGTTACTTAACATCGAAATTTGGCAGTTTCGAATGAATGTGATCGTGACCGTTAAAAATTTATCGAGCATTAATTTTACTTTTCTTCATTAGTCAACCTCACAACTTGCAGTACTAGTACGTAGCACACAAAATTTTAGTACGCCATTCATTGCATACTGCTAAGAGGCTATTCATATAGTTGATAATACAACAAAAATCCAATGCTCATAAAACCGATCCTGACCTGCTAGAGACAAAATTACATCAGCTTTCAACTAGTTTCTGAAATGTTATTCTTGTTGTTAACCATATTGAATTGTTGTCTAATAGAGTTTAAAAAATAAAATACATTTTCAGCAAATGTTGAAATGTATGTAAGTTTTCGGTAAACAAGCTCATGTTTTATATGCAAACAACCTATTCAAATTTAGATTCCCATTCGAAAAATTGCCTCTAATCCATATTTTGAAGCATCTTTCCAAAAATGAGCTCATAATAATTCAGACAGTTATTTTATTTTACATTGAAGTAATTTGACAACTATGGGATTTTGGCTAAGAGATAAGTTACAAGATCCCCTTCCCACAATTTTCCAAAAGTTCTCATGACGCTTTAAACACAGTTCTCAATGTAATGATCAGAGAATATTTTTCCAAAAATATTTTGTGGAATATTAAATTAAATTCGTCAGCATCAATTTTTTTTTTCAATCCGATTAATTTTGGTTTGGGGGGGGGGTTTAACCCCCTACCCCCCCCCCCCTGGCTACGCCACTGTTTCTCGGACATTACCCACCCGTCTTTTTCATTCGTAATTACTCTCAAACTGTAGAAAACATGTACTGCTAAAATTCAAACTGCCAGATAGAACCAAAATTTGCGTCAGTTACCCTATGAATGTAACACGAATCAATCAACGCGATAAAATAACGAAACATGGAAAATTATTGCGTGCCTCATAAGGAAGCCTGAGAGGGTGCGAAAAAGCCACCCTCTTTTGATAGAGGACACACAAGGAAATCAAACCACTCCCAACTAGCAGTGCTTTGTTCGGCTCCACCAGGACAATAAATTCAAACCACATTCGCCTGATCAGTCACGGTTTTGGTTTCGGTTGTCTGCGGTTTTATTATCTATGTTTATATCGTACCCTAACCTGCACTGTACTGGAGAAACGAAGAAACACGGAATCCATGCAAATTGACCTTTAACCACGCCGAGATTGGTCACCATTCAATTTGCATAAACTTTATTCGAATAGTGTTCCTGACGGGCGAGGAAAAAGTTGGCAACGAAACCGGAGTCGTCTAATGTCGCCACTGACTGGCGGCTGGCTGCTGACACTCAGCAGTAGAAGGTCACTCGTTTGCAAGGTTTCGCGCGCGTATAGAAAGCATGCACTTGCACTACATTCCGGTATATAGTATCTACACGTTTGAGGGGTAATGCTACATCTGCTAGTATATACCAATCGTGGCGATATTTGTGGGGATGACTAATAGCAATGAAAATGGAAAGATTGCTGCTAGACTGCAAGTCGACCGAAAAAAAACGGGGCGCCAACTGAAGGTGAATGATGCGACTGGAGGAAAAAGAACGAATATTTTCGTGCTGGAAAGGGTGAATTCAGCACGCCAAAAAGACTGCATTGAAATTAAATTAAATATCGTTAAGTGAATATCAAGGTAACGACTGTCCTCTGTGTAAACTTTGTGATTTTCCCCCTGAATTATGAATTTCTCTCAAAAACACTCCGCACAATTGACTACATCTCGAATTGACGATTGTAGGCAACATTTCAGTACATCATAAATACATTGTAAGCAGCAGGTCCTAACAGCGCCAACGGTCAGTGACCGTTTCTGGGCCATCTGTTATGCGAAACACAAAAATCATGAGAAAGATAAATTGGCTGCGATTTGAATTTCTTTAGTATGCTACGTGTGCTCTATGTGGCATTGGGGCACCGATCACACTCGAGTCGTTCGGCTTAGCCAAAGATTAGAAGCGGCTAAAAATGTCTGTAGCCGCGATGCCAAATGAAACAAAAACCACTCGATCTAGATGTACTTCAGAAAATAATTCAAGTTTTTAACGTTATTTTTTTTCTTCTTCTCTCCTATATATTTTTGTAGCGTCTCCCCAGCCCGCCGGTAGCAGTTTATCGAAGGAGCGAAGAGGTGGTGGCGGTGGTGTATCCCCAGATGAGGATGACTACAATTACGATGACGAAGATGAGCCATCAAAGGAAAATCCTGACAACGAGATCGGCAATCCGGGACCATCGTCGGCGAGTCAGTTGCTGACGAAGAATCAAACCATCGAAACGGAGCTGGACGACATGGTTACGTTGCCCTGTCGGGTGCAGAATCCGGAGGGTGAGTTTTCGTAATAACCATATTACTGTTTGTTGTCACATGGTCTATAATCTATGGTTGGGAACATTTTATTATTGACTTCTTTTCGGGAGGTTGGGTGTATGTACTTCGTCAGAACCCGGTCGTATAACTTCCGAGCGCGAGTTCTAGTCACTAGATTCAGGTCGGTTCCTTGGAGATACGAAATGAATGGTACCTGCTTGCTTTTGGATCATCTGGGTGGTACTACGGCTGAGATCTTTCAATTTGAACAAGACTATCACATACCCTCTGCTACACACAAAACAAACCTGGTAAGAATCACTTACATTAATGTAAAGATCGTTAGCTCAAATTGCAAGAGCTCTGTAATGTAATATAATGTAATGTAATGTGCAAAAATTACAAGAAGCTTACTTGCATGTAATGCAAGAAATGTAAAATATAAATTGCCTATGTATTGGTGATACATGCATATTGGTGAGTAATACGCGTTTTGACAAAAAGACTACTGGCATTGAAAAACGAACCCGAACGGACAGATTACTAACCAATACTTTATCCATCCAACCATGCTATCTGATAGTTATGAGTGGATAAAAGTCTTTAAATCTTTAAAGGGGTGATAGAAGATCATATTTGGGCAAATAAACGTTCCACACGTACTACCAAATTTTAACTGTTACAGAGTTATTGTACTTTTTCTGTAAATAACTGGATTGTCTTTAAACACGTCTATCTCCAAAAGTATACTTTGTATTTAATATCTTTTAGTCTCATTTCAGCTAATGATCGATTTTATCGATTTTTTGTTCATTTGTCGACAATTTTAATAGTTAGCAATATCATTTTAATGATTCAGATTGTTAGTCTAGAAGAGCTACATAATTTGTTCTTTGACATGATACACTTATCTCTTCTTGTTTCCATGTGTTTGAATTATTGAACTTGAATACCTTCATCTTATTTTCTCTAATACTAAATTGGAAAAGTATGGCACTTATAGTATTTTTTTTTGTTTTCATTCGAAAGCTAAGAAATTTTTACAGAGAAAAATATATTAATACCTTTCTGTTAAGTGAATATAGTGTTCTTTTGAGCGTAAATTAGTTTAAAGTTCGTGCTATTATTAGCATATTCGTTAATTTCCTAAAATAGTAACTAATAAACATCTCCGTTATTATATCGAAATGACGCATCTCAGCTTCATTTGATTCATTTATTGCATTTGATTCAATTGATTCATTTGATTCATTTGATTCATTAAATTCATTTGATTCATTAAATTCATTTGATTCATTTGCTTTACATCGAAGCAGTTCGCTTTCTCTCGCTGTGAGTGGTGTTATAACAAGTGAAAGTATAGTGAAGGTCAGCCTTTGTCTGAGACAGCCTTTGTTTGTCGGTGGCCTGGCTAGTGTAGTGAATTGATCTGGTGCAGACGAACGGACGTCGCTGGAGAAGCAGAGTATTCTGTTTTATATTCTTTATTTTCACGTTGACACTTTCTTACTGCGGCTAAATAGTTCCCATTCCCTATATAACCTCGTGCCTAAATGGCCGAGGGTGAGAATAATTCAAACCTTTTCGCTGAACCCCCTGATATACCATATATTCCTAAAACTACTCTCTCCCCTGATTCTTCCAATCCTCCCCGTATTAAAACATACCCAGCCAGTTCAAATGGACCCTGGGTGATGTATTTCCGGCCCAAAACGAAATAGCATAGCATAGCATAGCAAAAACGACCGCACTCATCATGGGTGGCTGATACAGTGATGTACACTGCACACCTGGCCATGTTCTTACGATCGCTAAAGGGAAGGGAATGTTAGTTGTATACCTACTTTAGAAGATACGGGGAACCCACGCAATCTTCATAGGTATTACGGATGGAAGAGTTTGTTAGTAGGGAAGGAAAACGGGAAGTGGATAAGTGGATATAACTATTATGGTGCGGTAAGAATTATATAATGAACTAATATTTCCGGCCCAACACGAAATCGCCCAATATTCTAGAGATCTCACGGGAGCTGACTGCTAACTACCCGTCCGTAGCTCAGATAACACGTGTTCGAGCTAATAAGATACGCGTTATAGTAAATGACCTCGACCCAGGCCCGTAGCCAGGAGTTTATTTCGGGAGGGGCTTAAAAATTATTGTATAAAGCTTTTTTATTTCGATTATACAGGTTTTAACCTTATGGTTATTCGCCTCTTTTTGGGTTAGAAAATTTCTTTAGAAAAATTTCTAACCCTACATGTGCGGGATTGATGAACGAACCGTGATGAGCAGCGTAAAAGGTAATCAATTTACCAACTACGCTTTACCCGCCCCTGCATAAAGCTTTTAGTTCTAATTACTTCATATTGTCACTAGAAACTAAACGAAATTTTGAAAAGTTCTTAATGAAAACAAAGCCAAATCTAAGACAATCCATGTTCTTTGTCACAAGAAAGGCTATAGTACATCAACGAATTATTGATGTTTAATTTGATTTTTATTATTTATTTTTACTTACAAGTTACAATTTAGTCTCGTTGCAACAATGGATATTCTAGAGTTCTCAATATTTATGCGCTAACCGAATATGACAATCCTTGACGGTGCTGGAAAACGCAAGGTGTTCTAAGCTACACGTTTAAAAGGTGTAGATGACGCTAAATCGAAATGAGTAGAAAAATATCCATAAAATGTTCGATCGAAGAGAATGTCGAAATTTGCACAAAATCTTCTGATTTCTATTTTCTTGATCTGGCGTCCTGTAACTATTACCAGTTCTAATGCATCATGCTAACATAATTTTTTGGCATACCCCAGTTAGGAAGGAGGATCTTTGGTGATCAATAGGATCAAAATATATGGGTCATTCCACGTCTGATTTACACTCAAAATTTGAATTCCTTCCAATTTTTTTTCTTGCATTCATTAGTTAAAGTAATTGACACGTATTTTTTATTTTGGCTGAATATGATTTTTTTCAAGTTATTAGTTTTTGAACTTTTGAAGTTTATAACATTGAATATTTTTCAATCACTTATAACTTAAAAAATATTAAATGAAAAAGTTGTGTACTCAATGAGCTTACTGAAAAAATTGCAATTTCTTTTTGTTATATAACTTATGAAATTTGCAATTGTTTGAAACAAATTGAATTTTTTAAAGTTGGACCAATTTTTTACTTATTATTTTCTTTAAATATTAAAAATCATGTTAAAATAATTGTGCAAAAATTTGGGAGTGGATATCAAAATACTTTGCGAGATATTACAATTATGAACTTAAAACAAGGCAATTTTACACCAAACGCCTAGTGATAGGCCTATTGTAATTGAAATATCTCGTAAAATACTCGAATTTCTTTCTGAAATTTGTACACAATCTTCTCGATATAATTATAAATTATTTGAAAAAGCTAAAAAGATTTTTTTGGCTCCACCCTGAAAAAAAATTTGTTACTAATATTTGCATAATACATAAATTATTTAACAAAAACAAATATTACAAAAAAAATCTGCCGAGATCTTCGAAAACGCAGCTTTTATTATATAATGCTTTTTTCCAGAATTCTAATAGTTTCTCAGTTAGGAGGGAATGAAAAATGTCCAATTCTATTAAATTTATAAAACTTTAAAAAATCACTATATTATTAAAAGTCGATATTTGTATGTATGTGATTTATGGACTCCCAAACGGCTTAACCAATTGCCGTAAAAATTTATGCATAGTAGGAATTTGTTATGGAGCGTGTTTGTGTGCTATTGGTGGGGATTATCTGCCTACAAGAAGGCGCTTCGGAACAAATTATGGTTTCCTTTTATTTCGTTGAAAGTCGCATCAACGTGCGATGGGTATTAGCTAGTACTTTATAAAGTTCAAAAACTCATAACTTGAAAAAAAAAAAAGTCAAATTCAGCCAAAGTAAACAAATCGTGTCTATAATTTACAGCTAAAGAGTGCAAAAAAATTGAAGGGAACTAAAATTATAGTTGTAAATCGTGGAATGACTCGCATTCTGCAAATTTAAGACTTTTTTGGGGGTATTCTCATGTTAAAAGCAAATATTTTCTAAAGTCCCCCGAAATCAAAATTATTTTGATTACATAACTATATTAAGAAGATTATGTGAAAAAATCAGAATGGAACTCGAAGTGTTACGAGACATTTCAGTTATAACAGGCCTTTCGCTGGGCGTTTAGTGTAAAATTGCCATGTTTTATGTTTATAATTGTAATATCTCGCAAAGAATTCCACTGCCAAATTTTTACACAATCTTTTTAACACGATTTTAATACTTAAAGAAAATAATAAATAAAAAATTTGGTCCAGCCTTAAAAAAATTCAATTTGTTTCAAGTAATTGCAAATTTCATAAGTTATATAACAAAAAAATTGTGATTTTTTTTGGTAAGCTTATTTGAAAACGCAACTTTTTTATTTTATATTTTTAATATTAAAGCGCACATTGCTCTAATCTATTACAGAAATTCAATTTGCGTATGATTTAACTAACTTTCTTTATTCAGGCCAATATCTAGCATAAAATGAGTTTTGTTAGATACCATTACTAGCGATAAATGTTAATTTTGGGACAGTTTTTGTACTCAGTTTTCTATGAAACTTCTAATTTTTTATTATACAATTCGTTTACTTGAGTCGGTTCAATGCATTAGCTAAATGAAGCCTTGAGTCTTTAATATATTTCCACGATGTAAACAATGAAAATGATAAAACGCTAATGGTTGTCCAACAGATCTCGTGCGATTGACCTGTTTACTGATTGAGAAATATTTTTCATAACCAACCGCGTCTTGGTGGTCGTTCATATCTATCTTGTACACTTCCGTATTATTATCGTGGTCACTGCCATGGACATGGCAGTTCGCGAATATCTGATTTCATTTTTGTTTTGTCCCCTTACGGGCCACCAGTGTCGACTTCCTCAATGATGATGCTGACTGTTAATTTTGAGATACTAGACGCAGTTTTTGCCGTCAATACTATATGAACAGCAGCCACAAATTTGGCAATTGTTTGTTTTTCAGGTAATCGTATTGGAGACTATGGATGTGCAAAGATGTACGTGTATGATGATATTATCGCATTGCGTTTTGTGCGTGCAGGGTCAGCTAGGACGAAATCCTAGCTGACCCTACCCGTCTAATTCCTAGAAGTGTCCTTTATAATAAATTTTTTCCAAATGTGACAGGAATCTTTTAATGGCCACGGTTCAAAGAAGTTAAGTTTGTTTATTGGGGCTTTAACCTCCTGGTCGTTCGCCCGCGGTTCAAGTAAGTGGTATCAGATCTTGTAGCCGAACATTGATTTTCTCATCATCCATATATATGAGAATCAACCACGTGTTACAAGTTGCAAAATGACTGGTTTCGCATAGGCTAATTTGTTGAGTAACATAAGTACTGAATGCCTGACAAGGTAGAACTCGTTAAAGGCGATGTTCGTAAGCATAACCTCTATTTTCACCTTCAGCAAATATTTCCCATCATGAAATTCGGTTATGCAAAAATTCCAGAAGTCAATAGCCTCCACGTTTGGCTGGAGCACCACTTCTTGCTTCTACGATTCAATCATCCGACGGATCACCCCAGCAAGAATTAAAGTAACAGTTTCTTTTGTTCTTCCGACGAGTCACACAATATGAAAGGAAGTGTGTTATCAGACTCGGCATACTGAGTAGATATCGTGACCGATGTCTTCGGTGGCTCGAAATAGCAATCTTCCTCACCATTCTCCCATTAATTTGTTGAAACCAAACAAGATACAATTTTTTTACGAGTTACCGAAAAACATGTTGCTTCTTAAATTTATTTTTGAAAAGTTTCGGGGGGGGCTTTAGCCCCCTAGCCCCCCCTCTGGCTACGTGCCTGCCTCGACCAGGCAAACCAGATTGCTCGCAGCGAGCGTTTTACGAAGCAATTCAGGGTGTATGTGCCTTGTAGGGCAGTGGAGATCGATGGGGTCGTCGCCGAACCGGGTCTGAAGTGCGAAGACCTGTTGAAGTACGGGGTTGGCTGCTTTAAGAACCCTTCACTTCAACAGGTGAAGATTCTGGGGCCCTATTCTCACAGTCACGTCACGTAGTGACTAGAACAAAATTTCCTTCTAGTCACTAAGTGATATGACTGTGAGAATAGGGCCCCTGAAATGCAAGCAATTGTATTCCGCAAAAACTGAAGATGATAAGACAACTTATTCTCCGTCAGGCTCGATTCGGGTGACTTTCTCCGGGTCTTCTCTTCCCAACTATGTCCTCCTGGATAAGGCTCGCCTACCTGTTCGCCTGTTTGTACCATGGGTAATGATCTGCAGCAATTGCAAGCAACTGGGCCACACAACCACTTATTGTGGCAATAAAAAACGGTGCGGCAAATGTGAGGGAGAGAATGACGATGACGCTTGTGGTGGAGAAACTGAAAAGTGTATTTACTGCGGGGGCTCTCCGCATCCTCTTTAGTCATGCCCTGCGTACTAGCAGCGCGGGGATAAAATTAGGCGCTCCCTTAAGGATCGCTGGAGGCACTCTTAAGCAGAAATGTTAAAGAATACTTCGCCATCTGTCCCTTCCGAAAATTCCTTTGCTCTTTTGGCTCGTGGTGAGCAAGAATCTGACGATCCACAAGAGGGAACATATTTTGTTAACCCAAAGGGAATCTAGGAAGAGGAGAAAGCTAGCCTCCCCTAGACTGCCTCGTAAGGGTGCCAAGGTGTCCTCCTCAGAAAGTGCGCCAACTACATTTAATAAATCCAACGGAAGTGGTGCCCAAAAGCCGAAGCAAGTTGCTCCAGGACTTGGAAATTTTAATTCTAACAAGGAGTATCCACCTCTTCCAGGGACACCAAAAACCCTAAGTGTCCCCTTTTTTCAAACAGACACTCAATCCAGCAATGGACTAATGAAATTTTCTGACATAGTGGATCTAATTTTCACAGCTTTCAACGTTATTGACCCTCTTAAAAGCATTCTAATACGTTTTCTCCCTATAGTGCAAACATTTTTGAAGCAGTTGACTGCTAAATGGCCCCTCCTTGCAGTGATCGTATCCTTCCATGGCTAAGTCATCAAACGAGGTCACTGATTCGATCACTGTCCTATAGTGGAATTGCAGAAATATCCTCCCGAAAATCGATTCCTACAAATTTTTACTAAACAGTTTAAAATGTGATGTTTTCGCATTATGTGAAACTTGGTTAACTTCCGATATAATTCTGAACTTCCACGACTTTAATATAATTCGTCTGAATCGAGAAAACCCTTATGGGGGAGCACTTTTAGGGATTAAAAAGTGCTATTCTTTCAACCGAATTAACCTCCCTTCGACACCAGGCATTGAAATTGTCGCTTGTCAAGTTCTAATCAAAGGCAAAGACTTTTGCATTGCCTCCATTTACATTCCTCCTAGAGCCTCGGTAGGGCACCGAATTCTTTGTATTATCACAGAATCCTTACCGGCACCGCGGCTAGTTCTAGGAGACTTTAATTCGCACGGTACGGTATGGGGCTGTCATCATGATGATAATAGATCAGCATTAATCCAAGATTTTTGCAACAATTTCAACATGACCATCCTAAACACGGGACAAACGACGCGGATTCCTACACCACCAGCACGCGCAAGCGCGTTGGGTCTATCGCTATGCTCGACATAGCTACAGTTAGATGTGGAAGGGTATCCCTGATCCCCACGGTAGCGATCACTTGCCTATCGTAATTTCAATTGCCAACGGTTCAAGACCATCGGAAACAATCAATGTTTCGTATGATCTCACACGGAATATTGATTGGAAGAGGTACGCGACCGCGATATCCGCTAACATCGAAACGACTCAAGTACTTCCTCCGGAGCGTACGCGTCGTTAGAAAGCCGAATGAAGAGTCTAATGAAAGCCAAAAAACGCAGTTATTGGCGCCGGTTCGTCGACGGGTTAACGTGAGAAACAGCGATGAGCACTCTTTGGGGTACGGCTCGACGTATGCGTAACCAAAACAGTATCAACGAAAATGTGGAATATTGAAATCGCTGAATATTCGCTTTCGCTAAGAAGATCTGTCTGGACTCTGTCCCGGTACAGAAAACATACCGCGCCGCATCTTCTCACGATACCGCGAACGAAACAGCGTTTTCGATGGTGGAGTTCTCACTTGCTCTCTTGTCATGCAACAATAACGCCCCAGGGTTAGACAGAATCAAATTCAACTTGCTGAAGAATCTGCCTGACACTGCAAAAAGGCGCTTGTTGAACTTATTTAACAAGTTTCTTGAGGGTAACATTGTCCCTCATGACTGGAGGCATGTGAAGGTCATCGCCATCCTAAATCCAGGAAAACCAGCCTCCGACCACAACTCGTATCGACCGATTGCAACGCTGTCCTGTATTAGGAAGTTGTTCGAGAAAATGATCTTGTCTCTCCTCGACAATTGGGTCGAAGCAAATGGCTTACTATCAGATACACAATTTGGCTTCCGCAATGGCAAAGGGACGAACGATTGCCCAGCGCTGCTTTCTACAGAAATCCAAATGGCCTATGCTAACAAAGAACAGATGGCATCAGTCTTCTTGGATATTAAGGGGGCTTTTGACTCAGTTTCTATCAACATTCTGTCTGAGAAGCTGCACCAGCATGGTCTTTCACCGATTTTAAATAACATTTTGCTAAACCTGTCGTTTCGAATTCCCAGATGGTGCTAGTTACTGACGAGATGAATTCGAAACACAAAAAATAAAACTTAATTTAAGTTAGGGTTTGTGCCCTTAATGCACAAAGTGGTTCAGTCCAATTTTCCCTTATGGGAATTTAAGATTGCATAATGCCAGGCGTTTGGCTGCCGAGCCAAAAGATATGGTATATTTCCAACAGTCGCTACGCACCTCTACTCCATCCAACAACATGGCTCAAAAAACATGTCAATCCTACTACGCACTCATTTGTCAAAGATTCGGACTAACAACGTTACAGATGTTCAAAGCATATGCCAATAACAACACCAAGCGTGGCAATATGGTGAACAGGAAAAACTTCCTGATTCAATGCAGAAAATCGGGTGTTTTTCCATCACACATCATACAATCGTTAAGATGTGTTCACGAACTCCTTGCATCAAAAGACAAGAGTTCGTTTTCGCTTTCTCATCAGTAAACCTGAGCCTCTGTGCCTGCTTTCCGGGACATCACTCGGGACAAGTCAGTTGCTTTGAACGTTCACATGTGTCGTATGAACTGTTTGGAATTTTTTTGTGTCTAACTAGTGATTCTTATATAATAAATGATCTTGTGACATTAATGAAGTTACAAATTGAAAATAAAAGCTTTAAACATGAATTCCATTTTTGGCACGGTTCCAGGTTTGGCAACTGAAAAAAAATTTGCTAAAAACGGAATCCTACTGTATAAGCATTTCAATGAATTTCTCTATGAACAATCTAATCTACGTTCTTGTGACATGAGACAATAATTTGAAAGGTGATTCGACCTAGAACAATATTCCTTAATCTATAACACAATACTTCAATTTTAAATTTAACATCTAAACTAAATTAAACTATATAGGAATATTCAAACCGATCCACGACTAAACGATTTGGGATTCGTGCAGCTTCCTCACATTTTCACATAATGAAAGAATCTACTAATGCAGTTCAACCTCTTGCTTCACTGATTTTGTCATCATACTAAGAGTTTCACAATCCTATAATAGTTCTTCACTGCCGAGTGTGGTGCATACTGTGCAAATAAAATATCTATTACTAGCTGGAATGCTGTTCATGGCGATTTGAATGCAACTTCACTTTTATATTTATATTTACGATTTATTGAAATAATGCCCACCGCCTTTGATAGCCGGTTTACCTTGGCGTGAAATATCACTGGCCGATTACTACCTAGCATCTACAAACGAGCGTTCACAGTTTTCCTAGGAAGTAAGGAGCCGGTATAAGAAAGGATTAAATATTTCGCTCTATTAATTCAAGTAAACACACGTCAGATTCTTATCGTCGAGTTGTCCTTGCATTCAACTGGAATAGGGGCGGCACAAAGGATTCGATCCGTTGGGATTTGCGATTGCACATTTCCATGCTTGACCTAGATAAGCTAAATTTATAGACTGTGGAAAACCGACTTCATGTGCTGCAGCCACGTTCAAAAACTAGGTTAACATCGATATTGAACATTCAATGGTGGGTGGTCTTTTGATGAGTGAAGCAACTGCAGCTGTATTATCCTCCCATTTAGGAACAACTTCATTCGAAACTGTTGACATAGACATCATTGTTATATTTTCTGCGTCGAAACAATGACTCATTTTTTTTCCTAATGGTCAGTCAATGTTTGCACAGTCGGTTACACGTCCACTGACTAGCACGGCAGAGTGAATCGAGTCATACAAAAACAATCACTTTGCCCATCTGCGCACCTGCTTGTGCTTTGTGTGAGGAAGAGAAGTTACTAATTTCCCATTCTATTGCTTCTATCGGCCGGCTGTCATTTGCATATGATCACGAAGCAATAATCAATCAAAATGAACTTCGACGTTGGATGAGTAAAGGATTTCGTCATCCCGGTTCCTTTACGGTTAACTGGCGATGAGCATATGATTCATTGAGATTTTTGTTTGATCGGGTGTTGATAGATTCTGGCACGAACAGACGGCGAAGCCGCAAAGCAAATAAACATTCACTATGCTATATTTCTCCGTAGTGGAGAACAATTTAGATAAAACTATTTTCTCCACTAGAAAATGGTTTTAAACCACATTTGTGAATTAACCTTCCAGAAGTCGCGCTAGTGCACTAAGTGCACGCTGCTCTGAAAATCTAGCGAAATCGTCTTAGGGCACTAGCGGCTGTTCATTCAGTGTGCCATAAGCGCGACTTCCGGAGGGTTAAAGGGCACAAAACTTATAACTAAATTAGTTATGTTATTTTGTTACGTTATACATGAACCGAAACGTCGGGGTAAATAGACAACTCCTGTTTTATTGTATCAGATGACTGCATATCGAACAAAATAAGATCTAAAATTCAAATCAGTCGACCTAACTACTAAATTAGTTATGGAATTTGTATTTAGACTTCCTATCATAGGGGTTCGGAACCACAAATAGTGTTTTCGTATTTGGAGCTAGGGTGGATGTACCAATAGTCGCATACTTAAGGAAAACTTTTGCTAAAAAATCGATAAATAGAAGCTTTCAATCCCTATTTCATAGGAAAAATGGTTTAATAACCAATTTATGTATTCAAAACCGCTTGTACCACTATAGGAACGCATGTACCAATAGTGGTGCAATCGCTAATTTCGGTTCCTATTGTTGCAAATCCTGATTTCTTATGGGATTTGCAATTATAGGTACATTAGATCAACTATAGGTGCAAGGGAGCTCAAAATTCGAAGAAAATCATTTTTTCAATAGTTATTTGAGCAAATTTCAATTAACAGTTTTATTATCGCATAATTTTAGTGCGATAAATCGATAAAAAAAATTGTTGATGGTTGGTACCTTAGTTAGGCGTATAACGCACTACTGCAACTATTGGTACACCTCAACTATAGGAGCACTCACCCTAGCGTCTATCCGGCGCTAGCTTAGTCCTGTCACTAAGTTAGTGTCGGCTTTTGATGAGACGAAGTCGAAACGCAAATTCCATAACTAATTTATATAAACATTGCACCATAGGTTACAAATCGATTTAATGGTCGAAAATCCAGTACTTCTACACCGTAAGTACTAGACATTCAATGTCTTAGGAACAAATTCTCCACAATAAGTGTACTTCAGTTTGGTGTAAATAAAATTATGGGGCTCACTCAATTTCTTAAATAAAATTATCTCTTGAACGAAAAAAGATAAAACACAACCTTCCAAGGAAATGTAGAGAAATCATCTCTGAGTTTTATTGGAAATGTCATAACTCCGTTTCGTTTAGGTTGGCTTAACAAAAAAGTCTTTTTAATGTGACATCCTTGAAGTTGATTTCTCGCGAAACTCGACTTAAGACAAGAGTTAGCTCTTACATGTGCGCATATTTCTTATTCAGAGAACAACTCATTAACTTTTACATAAAAAGAGATATTGATGATTTTTTGCTAAAAATTCAACATTTTCTTCATAATCTAAGCTTTGGTAAAAATAACACCCGACAAAAATGTAAGCTAAATGGTTCATAAGCTGCGTTTCTGTCGAATGAAATTTTTTTTTGATTTCCTGCTTCCTACTTTCTCACACAGACATGCTTTTGTTATTTACATGCTGTGGCTTCTTGGTGAATCAGGATGCCAAATCGTTTGCATTAATTTTGCAATAAAATTTGGAAAAAAAAATCACTATATCTGTGCTTTTTTGTAGTTACTGAAAAGGTAAACAGGAAGATGCAAATATAATAGTTTTGTCGTCTTTGCAATAATTTGTATGTATTTATTTAGAAATTTACAATAACGTCATTTGAATTGGGTTGCCAATCTTCCAGCACTGGTGACCTGTTTGGAAATCAGGTGATTCTGTTTTGGTATGTTTTTTGTAAACAAAGTAAGTCTGCTGCATCCGCAGCAAGACTGTGTATAACTTGCCGTTTATAGAAGGTAGAAATTAAAGTAATGTACAAGTTTAATGCAGTATATGCATCATTTTATGGTATCAACAAGTCAGCAATACTACACCCAAAACAATTTCCCAATGCAAAAAAGGCATTACATCCTTTCGTGCATATTCCGAATTAGAATCATGCCTTCTTCGCATTGTAGACCAATCATAGTTACTGCATTACACCAACACAGCTTGATTCATGATGAAATAAATTGATTGAGAATACACGCTACCATATTATCTGCCCGCATGTAAAAGTATTAGTTGATTTTGCTTGCTGAGTCTGCCAAAAAGGTGGTGTATTCTATACATGAATACCTCTGTGGTGTTTGTAAGAACTTCTGTCTTCATACACAGTTACGCTTTTTGTCTGCGAACAGCTCAATTCCAACCACACTAAACGCGTGAACAGTTTACGTTCACGGGAGTGTGTGATATACGCGTGATTTTCCCATAGCGAATGGCGTTTGTAGTAAAATCATCGCTCTCTCATTCTGTGCTTCAGAGAAGAGTGGAAGAAAATGATTTGTGCTCAGATTGATTTGCGATGATCGTTGTCCAGGGCGATGATGTGCGCTGGATTCGCATGTTCGGGAAATAATACAAACTGAAATGAGTAACTGCCACTGCAGCTCAAAAGTGCAAAATCATGTCATCACTGTCCTTATAGTTTATGATACTTTAAACTTAGATACTTTTACTGCGAAATACTGATATGATATCACCTGAAAGTACTGTTAATATGAGGAATGCCAGAAATGATTGGCGGACGGCTTCTATCCGACAAATGTTGAATTAACTTGTTAACCCAATGTTTCCATATAGGTAACTTTCTCCTGCGTATAGTGCGCTTAAATAATCATTAATCATTATTTATGAACCTATCCAGTGGCTAGAAGTCGCATATCGCTGGTAAATTTAGGGTTTAGAGAACGCCGAAAGCTCAACATATTATCAAAACAAAATCATCACCCACACCCCACCAATTTGATGATGCTATAAATTGTTCTCTCCGCAGCATGTGATCAGTAGAAAGGCGAAATGGAAACTGTTCCTTGAGCGTGTATTAGTATTTTCAGAGCGAACATGTATCCGAGTGGAGATGTCCTTTACATGTG